>NC_079191.1:197372736-197672736 GCF_029499605.1 Hyla sarda | reverse complement strand
TCGCCAGTTAATTCACACCAACGATTTGCGCCGATTCCGGGTCATACGGGTCTACGGTGACCCGGTGACCCTGAATATAAGGGGGATCGCGGTTGTCCAAGACACCCACGATCCCCCTGAAGGGATAGGAGTGAGGTGGCAGGGGTGCCACCCCTCCTATCCCGACTATTGGACGTGAAGAAGCGATGACCAATAGCAGATCGGGGACGGAAGGGCTAACTTTCGGTTTCCCCATTCTGCCCACCCACAATAGGCTGGGAAGAACGGGGAAACCAACAGAGGACTGGCACCGAAGTCCACTTACCCATCAGGGGCGGCAGCAGGCAGCGATCGGCGGAGGGGATCGACGGAAGAAGAGGACGGCTGTCAGGATTCGGCAGGCTGGAGGTGGATCCTCTCTGTCAGAGAGGGATTGGCGTGGACCGTACCGGAGGACCGGTTCTAAGTTGCTACTGGTATTCACCAGAGCCCGCCGCAAAGCAGGATAGCCTTGCAGCGGCGGTAGCAACCAGGTCGTATCCACCGGTAACGGCTCAACCTCTCTGACTGCTGAGATAGGCACGGTACAAGGGATTAGGCAAGAGCAAGGTCGGACGTAGCAGAAGGTCAGGGCAGGCAGCAAGGATCGTAGTCAGGGGCAACGCCAAGAGGTCTGGAACACTGGCTTGGGACATACAAGGAACACTTTCACTGGCACAATGGCAACAAGATCCGGCAAGGAAGGGAAGGGGAAGTGAGGTTATATAGGGAAGTGCACAGGTGAATACACTAATTAGAACCAGGCGCCAATATGCGGCACACTGGCCCTTTAACCCCTTAAGGACTCAGCCCATTTTGGCCTTAAGGACTCAGACAATTTAATTTTTACGTTTTCATTTTTTCCTCCTCGCCTTCTAAAAATCATAACTCTTTTATATTTTCATCCACAGACTAGTATGAGGGCTTGTTTTTTGCGCGACCAGTTGTCCTTTGTAATGACATAACTAATTATACCATAAAATGTATGGCGCAACCAAAAAACACTATTTTTGTGGGGAAATTAAAACGAAAAACGCAATTTATGGTAAAAATGACATGTGTTCTTTATTCTGAGGGTCAAAACAATTAAAATGATACCCATTATTACATACTTTTATATTATTGTTGCGCTTAAAAAAAATCACAAACTTTTTAACCAAATTAGTACGTTTATAATCCCTTTATTTTGATGACCTCTAACTTTTTTATTTTTCCGTATAAGCGGCGGTATGGGGGCCCATTTTTTGCGCCATGATCTGTACTTTTTATTGATACTACATTTGCATATAAAAAACTTTTAATACATTTTTTATAATTTTTTTTAAAATAAAATGTATTAAAAAAGTAGGAATTTTGGACTTTTTTTTTTCCGTTCACGCCGTTCACCGTATGGGATCATTAACATTTTATTTTAATAGTTCAGACATTTACGCACGCGGAAATACCAAATATGTCTATAAAAAATGTTTTTTACGCTTTTTGGGGGTAAAATAGGAAAAAACTGACGTTTTACGGACGTTTCGGCCATTGCCGGCGGGTCCCTGGCTGCGATCAGCAGCCGGGATCAGCCACGCATGACACTGGCATGACACTACCACCTCACCAGGACGTACATTTACGTCCTGCGTCCTTAAGGGGTTAAATCGCAGAGAGCCGGCGCGCGCGCCCTAGGGAGCGGGGCCGCGCACGCGGGGACAGTACAGATGGGGAACAAGTCTGGTAAGCGGGCTGGGATGCGAACCGCCAGCGGGAGCGTCCCGCATCGCGGATCGCATCCCGGCTAGGGACATTATCGCAGCGCTCCAGGTCAGCGGGTCCGACCGGGGCGCTGCGAACAGGAAAACGCTGCGAGCGCTCCGGGGAGGAGCGGGGACCCGGAGCGTTCGGCGTAACAGTACCCCCCCCTTGGGTCTCCCCCTCTTTTTGGAACCCGAAAATTTGTGAAAGAGGTCCTTGTCGAGAATGTTATCCTCGGGTTCCCACGACCTCTCCCAATTCTCCCAATCTACGAGAATTTTTTTTTTACCTCTGACCGTCTTAGACGCGAGAATTTCTTTAAATGAGAAGACATCTGAGGACCCGGAGACAGGAGTAGGAGCGACAACCTTGGGAGAGAAGCAGTTAAGAATAAGCGATTTAAGGAGAAAAACATGAAAAGCATTAGGAATACGGAGAGAAGGGGGAAGAAGGAGTTTTTAGGAGACAGGATTGATTTGGCACTTGATTTTAAAGGGTCCAAGATAACGTGGTCCCAGTTTATAACTGGGGACACGGAAGCGGATATACTTGGCGGAGAGCCACACTTTGTCTCCAGGAGCAAAGACAGGAGGAGTTCTTCTCTTTTTGTCGGCATGCTTCTTCATCCGGGATGAGGCCTGTAGGAGGGATTTTTGAGTCTCTTTCCAGATGGTAGAGAAGTCCCGGGTAACTTAGTCAACAGCGGGCAAACCAGAAGGCGTGGGAGTGGGGAGGGGGGGAAGAGGGTGACGGCCGTACACCACAAAGAACGGGGATTTAGCGGAGGATTCAGAGTCTTTGAAATTGTACGAGAATTCAGCCCAGGGTAGAAGATCGGCCCAATCATCCTGGCGGGAGGAAACAAAATGTCGCAAATAGTCTCCAAGAACCTGGTTAACTCTCTCTACTTGCCCATTGGATTGGGGATGATAGGAAGACGAGAAATGTAATTTGATTTTTAGTTGATTACAGAGAGCTCTCCAGAATTTCAAAACAAATTGAACGCCTCTATCCGAGACGATATGCGTGGGAAGCCCATGAAGGCGAAAAATGTGCACAAAAAATTGTTTCGCCAACTGTGGCGCAGAAGGAAGGCCTGGAAGAGGAATAAAATGTGCCATCTTGGAGAAACGATCAACGACCACCCAAATGACTGTGTTGCCATGGGATAAAGGCAGGTCCGTTATAAAGTCCATGGCAATCTGAGACCATGGTAGCTCAGGGACAGGCAGAGGATGAAGGAGGCCGGCAGGCTTCTGGCGAGGAGTCTTGTCCCGGGCACAGACTGTACAAGCCCGAACAAAATCAGCAACATCTGCTTCCAGGGTAGGCCACCAATAAAATCGGGAGATGAGTTGGATGGACTTCTTGACGCCAGCATGGCCGGTGAGGTGCGAGGAGTGTCCCCACCTGAGGATCTTGAGGCGCTGGCGTGGAGAGATGAAAGTCTTTCCAGGAGGTGTTTGTCTGATGGAAGCTGGGGAAGAGGAGATCAGACACTAAGGAGGAACAATGTGTTGCAGGGGGGCTTCCGTTTCGGAGGCATCAGAGGAACGAGAATGGGCGTCAGCCCTGATGTTTTTGTCAGCAGGGCGAAAATGAATCTCAAAGTTAAAACGGGCAAAGAACAACGACCACCTAGCCTGGCGTGGGTTCAGCCGTTGGGCAGACTGAAGATAAGAGAGATTCTTGTTATCTGTGTAGATGATAATTGGATATTTGGAACCCTCCAGCAGGTGCCTTCATTCCTCGAGGGCTAGTTTTATGGCCAGCAGTTCTCGATCACCAATTGAGTAATTTTTCTCCGCCGGAGAGAAGGTCTTAGAAAAGAAACCACAAGTAATGTTATGTCCAGAAGAGTTTCTTTTGTAGGAGTACAGCTCCGGCTCCCACCGAGGAGGCGTCTACCTCCAGTAAGAAGGGTTTAGATGGATCAGGTCTGGAGAGTACAGGAGCTGAAGAAAAGGCAGTTTTGAGACGGTTGAATGCCTCGTCAGCTTGGGGAGGCAAGGACTTAGGGTTGACGTTTTTCTTGGTTAGGGCCACAATTGGAGCCACAATGGTGGAAAAATGTGGAATAAATTGTCGGTAGTAATTGGCAAACCCCAAGAAGCGTTGGATAGTTCGGAGTCCAGAGGGGCGTGGCCAATCTAACACGGCTGACAGTTTGTCTGGGTCCATTTGAAGTCCCTGGCCAGAGACTAAATATCCTAGGAAGGGAAGAGATTGGCATTCAAAGAGACATTTCTCCATCTTGGCATATAATTGGTTGTCACGGAGTCTCTGGAGCACAAGACGGACATGACGGCGGTGTTCTTCGAGGTTAGAAGAGAAAATCAAAATGTCGTCCAAGTAAGCCACAACACAGGTATATAACAGATCACGAAAAATTTCATTCACAAAGTCCTGGAAGACAGCAGGGGCGTTGCAGAGCCCAAAGGGCATAACCAGATATTCAAAGTGTCAGTCTCTGGTATTAAATGCGGTCTTCCACTCATCCCCTTCCCTGATGCGGATGAGATTATATGCACCTCTTAAATCCAATTTGGTAAAGATGTTAGCGCCACGTAGGCGGTCAAAGAGTTCCGAGATAAGAGGCAGGGGATAGCGTTTTTTTATAGTGATCTTATTAAGGCCGCGGTAATCGATACATGGCCGTAAGGAACCGTCTTTTTTGGAGACAAAGAAGAACGCCGCTCCGGCAGGGGAGGAAGACTTGCGGATGAATCCCCTTTTTAAATTTTCTTGGATGTATTCCGACATGGCTTGTGTCTCAGGAGCTGACAGAGGATAGATCCTGCCCCGGGGTGGAGTAGTACCAGGTAGGAGATCAATAGGGCAGTCATAAGGCCTGTGAGGAGGCAAAGTCTCTCTTTTTTGCAAAAAACATCGGCATAGTCCAAATAGGCCTTGGGGAGACCTGGTATAGGAGGAGCCACAGGGGTTTGACTGGAGGGACTGGGAGCAGACGTGAGGCATTTTTTGTGGCAAGAAGCACCCCAGTTCTTGATTTCCCCGGTGGTCCAGTCAAGGATAGGGGAATGGCGATGGAGCCAAGGCAGTCCGAGAAGAATTTCAGAAGTGCAGTTAGAGAGGACCAGAAATTCAATTTTTTCGTGATGAGGTCCAATGCACATCAACAGGGGTTCTGTGAGGTAACGCACAGTACAGTCCAATCTTTCTCCATTAACTGAAGCGATGTAGAGAGGTCTGGCAAGACTGGTCACTGGGATGTTGAACCTGTTAACGAAAGAGGCCAAAATAAAATTTCCTGCAGATCCAGAATCCAAGAAGGCCACAGTTGATAAGGAGGAGTTAGAAGAAGAAATCCGCACAGGCACAGTAAGACGTGGAGAAGCAGAGTTCACACCTAGAGCTGTCTCACCTTTGTGCGGAATCAGAGTGTGTCTTTCCTGACGTGGAGGACGGATAGGACAATCCTTCAGGAAGTGTTCGGTACTGGCACAGTACAGGCATAGGTTCTCATTGCGGCGGCGTGTCCTCTCTTGTGGTGTCAGGCGAGACCGGTCTACTTGCATAGCCTCCACGGCAGAAGGCACAGGAACAGATTGCAGCGGACCAGAGAAGAGAGGAGCCGGGGAGAGAAACCGCCTAGTGCGAACAAAGTCCATATCCTGACGGAGCTCCTGGCGTCTTTCGGAAAAGCGCATGTCAATGCAGGTGGCCAAATGAATAAGTTCATGCAGGTTGGCAGGGATTTCTCGTGCGGCCAGCACATCTTTGATGTTACTGGATAGGCCTTTTTTGAAAGTCGCGCAGAGGGCCTCGTTATTCCAAGATAATTCAGAGGCGAGGGTACGAAATTGGATGGCGTACTCGCCTACAGAAGAATTTCCCTGGACCAGGTTCAGTAAGGCAGTCTCGGCAGAAGAAGCTCGGGCTGGTTCCTCGAAGACACTACGAACCTCAGCGAAGAAGGACTGTACAGTGGCAGTGACAGGATCATTGCGGTCCCAAAGCGGTGTGGCCCATGACAGGGCCTTCTCAGACAGGAGACTAACCACGAAAGCCACCTTCGACCGTTCAGTTGGAAATTGGTCCGACATCATCTCCAAATGCAGGGAACATTGCGAGAGAAAACCACGGCAAAGTTTAGAGTCCCCATCGAATTTGTCCGGCAAAGATAAGCGGAGGCTGGAAGCGGCCACTCGCTGCGGAGGAGGTGCAGAAGCTGGCGGAGGAGATGGTTGCTGTAGCTGTGGTAGAAGCTGTTGTAGCATAACAGTCAGTTGAGACAGCTGATGGCCTTGTTGCGCTATCTGTTGCGACTGCTGGGCGACCACCGTGGTAAGGTCAGCGACAATTGGCAGCGGGACCTCAGCGGGATCCATGGCCGGATCTACTGTTAGGATTCGGCAGGCTGGAGGTGGATCCTCTGTGTCAGAGAGGGATTGGCGTGGACCGTACCGGTGGACCGGTTCTAAGTTGCTACTGGTATTGACCAGAGCCCGCCGCAAAGCAGGATGGTCTTGCAGCGGCGGTAGCAACCAGGTCGTATCCACCGGTAACGGCTCAACCTCTCTGACTGCTGAGATAGGCGCGGTACAAGGGATTAGGCAAGAGCAAGGTCGGACGTAGCAGAAGGTCAGGGCAGGCAGCAAGGATCGTAGTCAGGGGCAACAGCAAGAGGTCTGGAACACTGGCTTGGGACATACAAGGAATGTTTTCACTGGCACAATGGCAACAAGATCCGGCAAGGAAGGGAAGGGGAAGTGAGGTTATATAGGGAAGTGCTCAGGTGAATACACTAATTAGAACCAGGCGCCAATCAGCCGCGCACTGGCCCTTTAAGTCGCAGAGAGCCGGCGCGCGCGCCCTAGGGAGCGGGGCCACGCGCGCCGGGACAGTACAGACGGGGAACGAGTCTGGTAAGCGGGCTGGGATGCGAACCGCGAGCGGGCGCGTCCCGCATCGCGGATCGCATCCCGGCTAGGGACATTATCGCAGCGCTCCCGGTCAGCGGGTCCGACCGGGGCGCTGCGAACAGGAAAACGCTGCGAGCACTCCGGGGAGGAGCGGGGACCCAGAGCGCTTGGCGTAACAACGGCGATGCAGCTTCCTGGATCCTATGGAAGACGGTGTGTTGCCTAGCAACATCTGGAGGGCTACAGTCTGAGACCACTATACAGTGGTCTCTAAACTGTAGTCCTCCAGATGTTGCAAAACTACAACTCCCAGCATGCCCAGACAGCTGTTTGCTGTGTGGGCATGCTGGGATTTGTAATTTTGCAACAGCTGGAGGGCTGCAGTTTGGAGAGCACTTTGCAGTGATATCTAAACTGTGGCCCTCTAGATTTTGCAAAACTATAACTCCCAGCATGCCCACACAGCAGTTTGCTACATCTGGAGGGCCACAGTTTGGAGATCAGTGTGCAGTGGTCTCTACACTGTAGCCCTCCAGATTTTGCAAAACTGCAAATCCCAGCATGCCCAAACAGCAAACAGCTGTCTCGGCATGCTGGGAATTGTAGTTGTGTACCTCCAGCTGTTGCATAACTACATCTCCCAGCATGCCCTTCAGCATTCAGTACATGCTGGGAGTTGTACTTTTACAACAGCTGGAGGCACACTGGTTGGAAAATGCTGAGTTAGGTAACAGAACCTAACTGAAGGTTTTCCAACCAGTGTGCCTCCAGCTGTTGCAAAAGTACAACTCCCAGTATGCATGGTCTGTCAGTGCATGCTGTAAGTTGTAGTTTTGAAACAGCTGGAGGTTTGCCCCCCCCCCCCCCCGCCCATGTGAATATACAGGGTACATTCAAACAGGCGGGTTTATAGTAAGTTTTCTGCTGCAAGTTTGGGCTGCGGCAAATTGTACACCGCAGCACAAACTCCTAGCGGGAAACTCACAGTAACCTGCCAGTGTGAATGTACCCTAAAAACACTACACTAACACATAGTAAGGGTTAAAACACTACATATACACCCCCTTACACTGTCCCCCCAAATAAAAATGATAAACTTATCTTACGGCAGTGTTTTCAAAATGGAGCTTCCAGCTGTTGCAAAACAACAACTCCCAGCATTTCCGGACAGCCACTGACTGTCCAGGCATGCTGGGAGTTTAGCAACAGATGGAGGCACCCTGTTTGGGAATCACTGGGATAGAATACCCCTATGTCCACCCCTATTCAATCCCTAATGTAGTCCTCAAATGCGCATGGTGCTCTCTCAC
Source organism: Hyla sarda (assembly GCF_029499605.1). Lineage (NCBI taxonomy): Eukaryota > Metazoa > Chordata > Amphibia > Anura > Hylidae > Hyla > Hyla sarda. The sequence continues at coordinate 197,664,785 of NC_079191.1, read as the reverse complement.
TGTCGTATTTCAAGGAAACAGTTTAGGGCCACATATGGGGTATTTCCGTACTCGGGAGAAATTACATTACAAATTTTGGGGAACTTTTTCTCCTTTTACCCCTTATGAAAAGGAAAAGTTGGGGGCTACACCAGCCAGTTAGTGTAAAAAAAAAATTTAAATTTTACACTAACATACTTTTTATTTTCACAAGCGGTAAAAGCAAAAAAAAGACCCCCAAAATTTGTAACGCAATTTCTCCTGAGTACGGAAATACCCCATATATGGGCGTAAAATGCTCTGCGGGCGCACAACAAGGCTCAGGAGTGAAAGCGCACCATGTACATTTGAGGCCTAAATTGGTGATTTGCACAGGGGTGGCTGATTTTACAGAGGTTCTGACATAAACGGGAAAAAAAATACCCACATGTGACCCCATTTTGAAAACTACACCCCTCATGGAACGTAACAAGGGGTATAGTGAGCCTTAACACCCCACAGGTGTTTGAAGAATTTTCATTAAAGTTGGATGGGAAAATGAAAAAAAAAACTACAAACTACAATGCTCAGAAGACAAGGAGCGCCATTGGGATTTTGAAGAGAAAATTTGTCCGAAATTGAAGGCCACGTGTGTTCACAAAGCTTCCATAGTGCCAGAACAATGGACCCCCCCACATGTGATCCCATTTTGGAAACTACACCCCTCATTTAATGTAATAAGGTGTACAGTGAGCATTTCCGCCCCACAGGTGTCTGACAGATTTTTGGAACAGTGGTCCGTGAAAATGAAAAATTTAATTTTTCATTTGCACAGCCCACTGTTCCAAAAATCTGTCAAATGCCAGGGGTGTAAATACTCACTGCACCCCTTATTAAATTCTGTCACATGTGGGGGGGGGGTCACATCGGGTCACATGTGGGGGGGGGGGTCCACTGTTCTGGCACCACGGGGGGGGCTTTGTAAATGCACATGGCCCCTGACTTCCATTCCAAACAAATTCTATTTACACATCCGACTTTAATGAAAAGTCGTCAAACACCTGTGGGGTGTTAAGGCTCATTGGACCCCTTGTTAAGGGTTAACACACTTACTGAATGTCATTTTGAATACTGTGAGGGGTGCAGTTTTTATAATGGGGTCATTTGTGGGGTATTTCTAATATGAAGGCCCTTCAAATCCACTTCAAAACTGAACTGGTCCCTGAAAAATTCCGATTTAGAAAATTTTGTGAAAAATTTGAACATTGCTGCTGAACTTTGAAGCCCTCTGATGTCTTCTAAAAGTAAAAACATGTCAACTTTATGAAGAAAATATAAAGTAGACATATTGTATTTGTGAATCAATATATAATTTATTTGGAATGTCGGTTTGCGTTACAAGCAGAGAGCTTCAAAGTTAGAAAAATGCTAAATTTTAAATTTTTTCATCAAATTTCGGAATTTTTCACCAAGAAATGATGTAAGTATCGATAAAAATTTACCACTAACATGAAGTAGAATATGTCAAGAAAAAACTATCTCGGAATCAGAATGAAAAGTAAAAGCATCTCAGAGTAATTAATGCTTAAAGTAACAGTGGTCAGATGTGCAAAAAATGGCCGGGTCCTTAAGGTGAAAATGGGCTGGGTCCTTAAGGGGTTAAGCGGTTAAACCCCTCTGGCATTTGACAGATCTTTGGAACAGTGGGCTGTGCAAATGAAAAATATCAATTTTTCATTTTCACAGACCACTGCTCAAAAAATCGGGTCCACTGTTCTGGCACCATGTAGGCCTAAACACACATGGCATGGCCTTCAATTTCAGCCAGATTCTCCCTCCAAAAGCCCAATGGCGCTCCCTCCCTTCTGAGCCCTGTAGTTCACCCGCAGAGTACTTTACATCCACATGTGGAGTATTTTCTGGGGTTACACATTTTGCGGGGCTTTTTCTCCTATTACCCCTTGTGAAAATGATAAAATTGGGGTAACACCAGCATTTTAGTGAAAAAAATATAATTTTTTTTATTTTCACCTCCAACTTTAATGAAAATTTGTCAAACACCTGTGGGATGCTAAGGCTCACTATACCCCTTGTTACTTTACGTGAGGGGTGTAGTTTTCAAAATGGGGTCACATGTGGGTGTTTTTTTTTAATCTTTATGTCAGAACTCCTGTAACTACCAGCCGCCCCTGTGCAAATCACCAATTTAGGCCTCAAATGTATATGGTACACTCTCCCTTCTGAGCCATGTTAGCGTCAAAATATAATTTTTTTTTCCCTTTTACCTCTTGTGAAAATTAAAAGTATGGGGCAACACCAGCATGATAGTGTAAACAAATTTAATTTGTTTACACTAACATGTTGGTGTAGACCCCAAATTTACCTTTTCTTAAGGGGTAAAAGAAGAGAAAAAAAATTGTAACCCAAAACTGTTACCTTGAAGTTTGAGAGGGCTCCAAAGTGAAAGAGCACCATGTGCATTTGAGGCCTAAATTAGGGATTTGCATCCACCACCAAATTTCCCTACGGCAGTGCTTCCCAAATAGGGTGTCTCCAGCTGTTGCAAAACTCCCAGCATGCCAGGACAGTCAATGGCTATGCCGATGTTCTGGCCCCTGTATCACCCATCATTACGCACAGAGCAAGTTTGCTGACAGCAGGGTGCCGCAACCGAGATCACGGGGGTCCTTTGGAGAGGGGATAAGATGTCTAGGTGCGTAGTACCCCTTTAAGAGGGAAAAACATGATATATATTTAACCCCAACCCAAATGTACCTTATTTTTATTTTCTACCTAAGGTACATAAAGACCGAAAAAAAAAATACATTAGAGGAACTTCATTTTGGAGGCCATTAAAGGAGTAGTCCACTGTTGAAAAACATACCCTATCCCAAGGATAGGGGATAAGTTTCAGATCGTGGGGGTCCGACCGCTGGGGGCCCCCACAATCTCCTGTACGGGGTCCTGGCTCACTGGCCAGATAGCGCGTGTTGACCACCAGGCGAAGTGGCAGCCGACACGCCCCTTCAAAAAAAGTGCTATGGCAGAGCCAGAGAGTTCCTGGATTTAAATATCTATATTCAGGATGGCTGTTTGCATACTGCCACCTATTTTAAGGAGGTGGATGCAAACAGCTACCTCAACTTTAACAGTTGCCATCTGAAACGATGGAAGAAGAACATTCCATTCGGTCAAATGCAAAGAATCCGAAGGAATTGTTCTTCCACACAAAAATGCCAGCAACAACTAGATAACCGAGAGGATCATTTTAAACAAAAAGGGTATCCCAAACCCCTTATACAAGGAGCACGCCAGAGAGTAGATGAATTAGAACAAAGTGCTTGCTTGAAAACTAATAAACAGGGTAATGCAGAGGGTGGTTATAATGATGAATTTGATTTTGGTTTTCTATCTACAGTATATACTCGAGTATAAGCCGACCCGAATATAAGCCGAGGCCCCTAATTTCACCCCAAAAACCCAGGAAAAGTTATTGACTTGACTATAAGCCTAGGGTGGGAAATACATCATCCCCCCATGTAATCATCCAGACCCCCGTCATCATCCCCTCCCCATCATCATCACCGCCTGTCAATCCCTTCATCGGCTGTCCGGGCATGCTGGGAGTTGTAGTTTTGCAACATCTGGAGGTCCGCAGGTTGCAGAACACTGAGAAGGGATTGACAGGCGCACAGTTCACTTGAGTATTAGCAGAGGGGGGCTTTTTAGCACGAAAAATGGTGCTGAAAAACTCGGCTTATACTCGAGTATATACGGTAGGTATTACACGTCACATACCAATATTTTTGTTTTTTATTTTTTTGTATAGGTAATATCACCAGCTCATATTATTGTGCCATGATTACTAGCACCATATATAGTCCCCCAGTTATTCTTCTTTAGTTTGTTTTTTCGTGTCCTGTGCAGTATGTCTCCCAGAAGTCCACTTGATGGCCCACATGGTGGTCTACACCCTGAAGTCATCAATTTTTACTCTAAGAGAGAGTGTGCAGCTGTTTCTGGAGATGGTTAACATTAACCTCTGCATGGTAGAATAATAGGTCACAATGTTTATCAGGATCAGTAGCAGCATCACCCACTCAATGATTATGGTGGTGATTTCACAGATCTCGTCCCAGTCTTCATCATTATAGAATAATTCCTTTAATGTTTCATATCCAAAATAGTGCATCTACTATGGTGGATTACTATTTTTGCTCCTGGCAATTTATACATCTGGATGGACTGCCCAAGGTAGTATAAGGCTTCACAGGTAATTGAAATTATCATTCTGACAAAGTGTATTCTTGGATATTCTTCGGGGAAAAATACATGCATGACAGCTGTGCCAAAACAGGAGGCCCACACAATGGCCAGCAGGATCCTCTGGATCAGGATCTGATGACCCCTGAACTCTTCAGTATGCATTACCATATACTTATAAATAAGAAGGGTTAATCCCAAAGTGCCAATGGATGTCCCTATGAATCCAATTCTCAATAATATGTTTTTGGGAAAGAAATTTCCCACGTCCCGCCGCACACCAAAACGCCAACAGGAGGGGGACGAACCCCAAACCTTTTAGCTCCATCTCAGTAAAGAAGAAGAAGAAGATGCTAATCGCACAGTAACAATCTACAGATTGAAGGCTCGGGCGGCTGTCAGTGGAATGTCAAGACTCCAGCTGTCTATGACATCACATGTCAGATGTCACGATGACTGCTTGTTTCTTGGAGCTGCCATGATTTAGTATCTGCTATGGACAGAACCTGATGTTTCTACTATGGACCTTACAGACCCCAGAACCCAAGTAATTAGTGCAGGGGCTCCATTTTGATCATCTCATATTTCACATTATTTGAGTTCCAGGGCTCGGATACATTTGCACCCTCTATAACAGTGGTCTCCAAGCTGTGAACCCCCAACCGCTGCAAAACCACAACTTCCAGTATGCCCGGACAGCAACTTTGCATAAGAAAATAGTCTAATTAAACTTTTCTTATATATAGAATCCCCGACATCTCCAAGGATAAGACTCTAAGGGTCTCGTTCGATCTTAATGTTATACCTTTTTTCAATAACATCGATGATTCCAAAATGTATGAATATAGGAATAATTCCATATAAGATACAAAAAGTTAGCACCCTCCATCTGACATTTTGGACAGCTTGCATCCTGTCTGAGGCCCATATGCTTCAATCTGTCCCATTACTTGGGCCTTATTATATGATGTACATTTCAAGTTTACAATGGCTCTGCCCCATGAATCTGAATGTAAACCCCCAAAGTCCCTTTCCCATAGCATCAACATTTTATACATTTTTGTCATGGGTTTAGGGACAGGGGGCCCTCTCATTAATTCAACAAGGGGATGTACATGTACTCTCCTGAACTCTGCTTTTATTGATTTATGATCTGCATTACTTATTTGTAAAAAACAATGTTTTTGATTGTCTGCCACCCCACACTTACGGGCTATCTCTTCAAATGACTTTATTTGACCTAAAGCGTATAATTGATTTACATAAATAAGCCCCCTTTTCACCCAAAAGTGTGAATCTTTAATTTTAAGGAATTCTTTAACCCCTTAAGGACCGAGCCCTTTTCCACCTTAAGGACCAGAGCATTTTTTGCATTTCTGACCACTGTCACTTTAAACATTAATAACTCTGGAATGCTTTTAGTTATCATTCTGATTCCAAGACTGTTTTTTCTTGACATATTCTACTTTAACTTAGTGGTAAAATTTTGTGGTATCTTGCATCCTTTCTTGGTGAAAAATCCCCAAATTTGATGAAAAAAATGAAAATTTAGCATTTTTCTAACTTTGAAGCTCTCTGCTTGTAAGGAAAATGGATATTCAAAATAATTTTTTTTGGGTTCACATATACAATATGTCTACTTTATGTTTGCATCATAAAATTTATGAGTTTTTACTTTTGGAAGACACCAGAGGGCTTCAAAGTTCAGCAGCAATTTTACAATTTTTCACAAAATTTTCAAACTCGCTATTTTTCATGGACCAGTTCAGGTTTGAAGTGGATTTGAAGGGTCTTCATATTAGAAATACCCCATAAAAGACCCCATTATAAAAACTACACCCCCCAAAGTATTCAAAATGATATTCAGTAAGTGTATTAACCCTTTAGGTGTTTCACAGGAATAGCAGCAAAGTGAAGGAGAAAATTCTAAATCTTCATTTTTTACATTCGCATGTTCTTGTAGACCCAATTTTTGAATTTTTGCAAGGGATAAAAAGGAGAACATTTTTACTTATATTTGAAACCCAATTTCTCTTGAGTAAGCACATACCTCATATGTCTATGTTAATTGTTCAGTGGGCGCAGTAGAGGGCTCAGAAGGGAAGGAGCGACAAATGGAAGCCCCTATGGTGCCAGTACAGCAAAAAAAAAAAACATGGCATACCATTTTGGAAACGAGTTCCCTCAGGGATTGTAACAAGGGGTAAAGTGAACCTTAATACCCTACAGGTGTTTCACGACTTTTGCATATGTAAAAAAAAATAATTTTTTTTTTACCTAAAATGCTTGGTTTCCCAAAAATTTTACATTTTTAAAAAGGGTAATAGCAGAAAATACCCCCCAAAATTTGAAACCCAATTTCTCCCGATTCAGAAAACACCCCATATGGAGGTGAAAAGTGCTCTGCTGGCGCACTACAGGTCTCAGAAGAGAAGGAGTCACATTTGGCTTTTTGAAAGCAAATTTTGCTCTGGGGGCATGCCGCATTTCGGAAGCCCCTATGGTGCCAGAACAGCAAAAAAAAAAACACATGGCATACCATTTTGGACACTAGACCCCTCGGGGAACGTAACAAGGGGTAATGTGAACCTTAATACCCTACAGGTGTTTCACGACTTTTGCATATGTGAATTTTTATTTTTTTTTACCTAAAATGCTTGGTTTCCCAAAATGTTTACATTTTTAAAAAGGGTAATAGCAGAAAACACCCCCCCAAAATTTGAAGCCCAATTTCTCCCGATTCAGAAAACACCCCATATGGGGGTGAAAAGTGCTCTGCTGGCGCACTACAGGTCTCAGAAGAGAAGGAGTCACATTTGGCTTTTTGAAAGCAAATTTTTCTCTGGGGGCATGCCGCATTTCGGAAGCCCCTATGGTGCCAGAACAGCAAAAAAAAAACACATGGCATACCATTTTGGAAACTAGACCCCTCGGGGAACGTAACAAGGGGTAATGTGAACCTTAATACCCTACAGGTGTTTCACGACTTTTGCATATGTGAATTTTTATTTTTTTTTACCTAAAATGCTTGGTTTCCCAAAATTTTTACATTTTTAAAAAGGGTAATAGCAGAAGACACCCCCCAAAATTTGAAGCCCAATTTCTCCCGATTCAGAAAACACCCCATATGGGGGTGAAAAGTGCTCTGCTGGCGCACTACAGGTCTCAGAAAAGAAGGAGTCACATTTGGCTTTTTGAAAGCAAATTTTGCTCTGGGGGCATGCCGCATTTAGGAAGCCCCTATGGTGCCAGAACAGCAAAAAAAAACACAAGGCATACCATTTTGGAAACTAGACCCCTCGGGGAACGTAACAAGGGGTAATGTGAACCTTAATACCCTACAGGTGTTTCACGACTTTTGCATATGTGAAATTTTTTTTTTTTTTTTACCTAAAATGCTTGGTTTCCCAATATTTTTACATTTTTAAAAGGGTAATAGCAGAAGACACCCCCCAAAATTTGAAGCCCAATTTCTCCCGATTCAGAAAACACCCCATATGGGGGTGAAAAGTGCTCTGCTGGCGCACTACAGGTTTCAGAAGAGAAGGAGTCACATTTGGCTTTTTGAAAGCAAATTTTGCTCTGGGGGCATGCCGCATTTCGGAAGCCCCTATGCTGCCAGGACAGCAAAAAAAAAAAAAAACATGGCATACCATTTTGGAAACTAGACCCCTCGGGGAACGTAACAAGGGGTTAAGTGAACCTTTATACCCCACAGGTGTTTCATGACTTTTGTATATGTAAAAAAACAATTTTTTTTTTACCTAAAATGCTTGTTTTCTCCAAAATTTTACATTTAAAAAAGGGTAATAGCAGAAAATCACCCCCAAAATTTGAAGCCCAATTTCTCCCGAGTACGGCGATACCCCATATGTGACCCTAAACTGTTGCCTTGAAATACGACAGGGCTCCAAAGTGAGAGCGCCATGTGCATTTGAGGCCTAAATTAGGGACTTGCATAGGGGTGGACATAGGGGTATTCTACACCAGTGATTCCCAAACAGGGTGCCTCCAGCTGTTGTAAAACTCCCAGCATGCCTAGACAGTCAGTGGCTATCTGGCAATACTGGGAGTAGTTGTTTTGCAACAGCTGGAGGCTCTGTTCTGGAAACAGTGGCGTACCAGACGTTTTTCATTTTTATTGGGGAGGGGGCTGTGTAGGGGTATGTGTATATGTAGTGTTTTTTACTTTTTATTTTGTGTTAGTGTAGTGTTTTTAGGGTACAGTCGTACGGGCGGGGGTTTACAGTAGTTTCTCGCTGGCAGCTTGAGCTGCAGCAGAAAATTTGCCGCAGCTCAAACTTGCAGCCGGATACTTACTGTAATCCTCCGCACATGTGAGTGTACCCTGTACATTCACATTGGGGGGGGGACGGGACATCCAGCTGTTGCAAAACTACAACTCCCAGCATGTATGGTCTATCAGTGGATGCTGGGAGTTGTAGTTTTGCAACCGCTGGAGGCTCCGTTTTGGAAACAGTGGCGTACCAGACGTTTTTCATTTTTATTGGGGAGGGTGGCTGTGTAGGGGTATGTGTATATGTAGTGTTTTTTACTTTTTATTTTATTTTGTGTTAGTGTAGTGTAGTGCTTTTAGGGTACAGTCGCACGGGCGGAGGGTTCACAGTAGTTTCTCGCTGGCAGTTTGAGCAGCGGCAGAAAATTTGTCGCAACTCAAACTTGCAGCCGGATACTTACTGTAATCCTCCGCCTATGTGAGTGTACCCTGTACGTTCACATGGGGGGGGGGGGGGGGGGAATACCTCCAGCTGTTGCAAAACTACAATTCCCAGCATGTACGGTCTATCAGTGGATGCTGGGAGTTGTAGTTTTGCAACAGCTGGAGACACACAGGTTGTGAAACACCGAGTTTGGTAACAAACTCAGTGTTTTGCAACCAGTGTGCCTTCAGCTGTTGCAAAAGCTACAACCCCCAGCATGTACAGACAGCGGAAGGGCATGCTGGGTCTTGTAGTTATGCAACAGCCGGAGGCATACTACATTGGCTGGGGATGCTGGGGATTGTAGTTATGCAACAGCTGGAGACACACTGGTTTGCTACTTAACTCAGTGTGCCTTCAGCTGTTGCAAAACTACAACTCTCAGCAGTCACCGACAGCCAACTGGCATGCTGGGAGTTGTAGTTATGCAACCACCAGATGCACCACTACAACTCCCAGCATGCACTTTAGCTGATTGTGCAAGCTGGGAGTTGTAGTTATACAACAGCTGAAGGTACACTTTTCCATAGAAAGAATGTGCCTCCAGCTGTTGCAAAACTACAAGTCCCAGCATGCCCATAAGGGCATGCTGGGAGTTGTGGTGGTCTGCCTCCTGCTGTTGCATAACTACAGCTCCCAGCATGCCCTTTTTGCATGCTGGGAGCTGTTGCTAAGCAACAGCAGGAGGCTGTCACTCACCTCCTGCTACTGCTCCACGATGCCGCCGCACAGGTCAGTCCCTCGCCGCCACCGTCGCTCCTGGGGCCCCGACCCAACAGGGACGCCGGGGATCGGGGTCCCCAGCATCGGGGGTCATCTTCCCGCACCCGCTTACGTCCTCCGGAAGAGGGGCGGAGCGGGTTGCGGGAGTGACACCCGCAGCAGGCGCCCTGATTGGTCGGCCGGGAATCCGGTCGACGAATCAGGGCGATCGTGAGGTGGCACCAGTGCCACCTCACCCCTGCTGGCTCTGGCTGTTCGGGGCCGTCTCTGACGGCCCCGATCAGCCAGTAATTCCGGGTCATCGGGTCACTGGAGACCCGATTGACCCGGAATCCGCCGCAGATCGCTGGACTGAATTGTCCAGCTATCTGCGGCAATCGCCGACATGGGGGGACATAATGACCCCCCTGGGCGATATGCCGGGATGCCTGCTGAACGATTTCAGCAGGCATCCGGCTCCGGCTCCCCTCCGGCTAGCGGCGGGGGCCGGAAATGCTCAGGGCGTATCCATACGCCCTCGGTCCTTAAGGACATGGAAACGGGGGCGTATGGATACGCCCTATGTCCTTAAGGGGTTAAGTGCTTTATTCGACCATAATGGAGTAAAGTCAAAACTCCATGAGGGACATTTATCAATGTTTGCTTATGTATTCTTTTTTTTAGTAATTTTTTCCTTACTTTTTTTTTGCTTATGTGCGACGTATTTATCAACTGCTTTCAGCCTGTTGATAATTTTCTTTCACGTAAGCAATTTTTCCTTTTTTACTTTGGTAGTAGCTTTTTCTGCTCCATGTTTGAGCTGGAGTAAATTTAGTCATTTTTAACGCTGTTGCGACTTTTTTTGCCCAGTTGCGACTGTTGCAGTTAATAAATACCTGACTACCCGTAGTCCATTTTAAAATTATTACTACATAGTAAATTTTAGGAAAACTTGCTTTTCTCGCTTTCCAGTCAAAATGTCGCACGAAAAATCGCGTAGTCGCAGTTGCGACAATTTTGCGACAATTATAGTAAAGAAAACCTGACTAAACCCGTTGATAAATGTCCATACATGTGATTTTAAAACATTTTTTAAGTTCCACCCATACTTTATTATATAGATATGCATGGGTGTAGTGAGTATCCCAGCTTACAAAATCTCAAAAATATCCTTATAACGACTCATTAGAGAGAAAATATAGGACTACATTTTCCCTCCTTCTCATAATATTCTGCAATTTTAGTACTAAAAAGTACCTAAAAATAAAAAAAATGGAAGTGCCCAATAGTGATGAGCGGCATAGGCCATATTCGAATTTGCGATATTTCACGACTATATGGACGAATTTTCATGAAATTTGCATATTCGTTATATTTGTTTTTTTTGCGCATATGCGAAAATTTATGCGCATATGCGCATATTCGCGAATATTGAGCCCGTCTTTCTTTAATGGTATAGGGGACTGTGACTAGTGCATTAACTCTGTGATTTTTTGCCCATTGAAACCAATAGGCCCATTGTGGTCTATGGGGATATCACAGCATGTAAAACAGTAAGATAAGCAGGACTGTCTTGGCAGCACAGTGGGGAGTCCACCACTGGTTTGAGTCCTGGGGTGGGACAGAGTGTTACAGTGTTGTGGTTAACCCCTAAGGATGCAGGCCTTTTTCACCTTAAAGGAGAGCTCTGGAATATAAAAACTGTTGCCCATAGTGCCGGCAGTAAAAAAATAAAGATGTACATACCTCCCCCCGGGGTCTTCGGTAACCGGCTCCGGCCTCCGCTGATCCTCTTCCTGATTGCCGGTGGTCGGAGAGTCTTACTGCGCTCAGCCAATCACCGGCTGCAGTGAAGTCCCGACTCGGCCGGCAATAGGCTGAGCGGCAGTGTGACGTTTTCAGCGCCGGTGTAGTAAAGACTTTTGTGTCCTGAAGCGTTTTCACAATGCCGCTCAGCCTATCGCCGGCCGAGTCTGACTTCGCTGCGGCTGGTGATTGGCTGAGCGCAGTATGATTCATCCGACCACCGGCAACCGGGAAGTGGATCGCGGCGGAGACCGAAGCCGGTTACTGGAGGCCCCGGGGGAGCGGAGGAAGGTATGTACATCTTTATTTTTTTACTGCCGGCACTATGGGCGACAATTTTTATATTCCGGAGTTCTCCTTTAAGGACTAAACCCATTTTCTCAATTCTGATCACCGTCGCTTTACGCATTAATAACTCTAAAACGCTTTTACCGAATATTCTGATTCTGAGAATGTTTTTTCGTGACATATTCTACTTTATTTTGGTGGTAAATTTCCATCGTTACTTGCATCCTTTTTTGGTGAAAAATCCCAAAATTTCATGAAATTTTAGAAAATTTTGCATTTTTGTAACTTTGAAGCTCTCTTCTTGTAAGGAAAATGGATAATCCAAATAAATTTTATTTTTATTCACAAATACAATATGTCCACTTTATGTTGGCATCATAAAATGGACATATTTTTACTTTTTGAAAAAATTAGAGGGCTTCAAAGTAGAGCAGCAATTTTCAAAAATGTCATGAAAATTGCAAAATCTGAAGGAACAGATGTTACAGAACTACAACTCCCAGCATGCCTGGGCAGTCTAGGCATGCTGAGAGTTGTAGTTTGGCAACATCTGGAGGGATAACGTTTGGGCACCACTGTAACAGTGGTCTCCAAACGGTGACCCTCCAGATGTTGCAAAACTACATGCTGGGAGTTGCAGTTCTGCCTTCCTAGTGGTTGCCACAGTAAAGATCGCTTTACTTTCACTTTTATTTCCCCCCACCCCCACCGTCGTTTCCCTACCTGAGTCGGGATCTCTGCAGTCTCCACGATGATCTTCGGTCCCCAAGCCATCTTCAGGTAAGGTACCAGTATCCATCTTCTCACCCCATTCTGCCCAACATCCAGGGGTGGGCAGAATGGGGGGTTGCCATGGCAACCCACTGTCCGGCGCTGCCATTGGTCAGAACTCATTTCTGACTAATGGCAGGGGATAGGAGGAGATCGCAGCACTGCGACCTCGCTCCTATCCCTCAGGATGATTGGGGCTGTCACTGACAGCTTCGATCATCCCTATTTTCCGGGTGATCGGGTCAACAGAGACCCGATCAGCCCGGAATAGCAGAAAATCGCATGTCTGAATTGACATGCGATTTTCTTCGATTGCCGACATGGGAGGTCTCAGGACCCCACTCGGCGATGTGCCGGGATGCCTGCTGAATGATTTCAGTAGGCATCCCGGTCTGTTCCCCAACCGGCTAGCGGCTGGGACCGGAATTTCCACGGGCGTTTGCATACTCCCCACGTCCTTAAGTGCTCGGGATGCAGGGCGTATGCATACGCCCGGCAACCTGAAGAGGTTAAACTTTACTTTTCTGAAAAGTTGAGTTGCCCATAGCAACCAATCAGATTGCTTCCTTCGTTTTTCAGAGGTCTTTTCAAAAATGAAAGAAGCAATCTGATTGGTTGCTATGGGCAACTGCACAACTCTTCCTCTACATAGAGGGAGATTTATCAAAACCTGTCCAGAGGAAAAGCTGCTGAGTTGCCCATAGCAACCAATCAGATTGCTTCTTTCATTTTTGAAAAAGCCTATGAAAAATTAAAGAAGCGATCTGATTGGTTGCTATGGGCAACTCAGAAACTTTTCCTCTGGACAGGATTTGATAAATTTCCCTCTATAGGGGAGATTCATCAAAACCAGTGTAGGGGAAGAGTTGTGCAGTTGCCCATAGCAACCAATCAGATTGCTTCTTTCATTTTTGAAAAGGCCTCTGAAAACTGAAGGAAACAATCTGATTGGTTGCTATGGGCAACTCAGAAACTTTTCCAGGAAAGTAAAGTTTAACCACAACACTGTAACACTCTGTCTGTGACTCAAACCAGTGGTGGTCTCGCATCCACTGTGCTGCGGAAACTGTCCTGCTTATCTACTGTTTTACATGCCGTGAGAACCCCATAGACCACAATGGGCCTATTGGTTTCAATGGGCAAAAACTCACAGAGTTAATGCACTAGTCACAGTTCCCTATACCATTAAAGAAGGGAGGGCTCAATATTCACGAATATGCGCATAAATTTTCGCATATGCACAAAAAAACCCAATATTTGTAATTACGAATATATAGTGCTATATGCGCAATATTTGCGAATTCGTGAATATGCGATATTTGCAATTAAAATTCAAATTGCGAATATTCGCGAGCAACACTAGTGCCCAACCCCCATCGTGCTTAGCTAACGTTAAAGAAACATATTTCATTCTCGTGCATTTCTTGCCCCAAAGTAATGAATTTAATAAAGAAATAAGAGCTTGGAACCATTTTTCTGATATCCATACAGGAGATACATTTAGTATAGAAACATAGATTGTGTCGGCAGATAAGAACCATTTGGCCCATCTAGTCTGCCCAATAATCTGAATCCTATCAATAGTCCCTGGCCCTATCTTATATGAAGGATAGCCTTATGCCTATCCCATGCATGTTTAACCCCTTAACGACCACAGACGTAAATGTACGTCCAGGTTTGGTGTACCAGGAGGTACATTTACGTCCTGTGTATGACCGCGAGCATCGGAAGGGTACTCGCGTCATACACGGCAGGTTCCGGCTGCTAGCAGCAGCAGGGGACCCGCCGGTAATGGCCGACATCCGCGATCGTGCGGATGTCCGCCATTAACCCCTCCGATGCCGTGATCAATACAGATCACGGCATCTGCGGCATTGCGGCACTTTGATTGGATGATCGGATCTTCCGCAGCGCTGCCGCGGCGATCCGATCATCCAGCATGACAGCTGGAGGTCCCCTCACCTGGCTCCATCTGGCTCCCGGGGTGTTCTGCTCTGGTCTGCGATCGAGCAGACCAGAGCAGAAGATCACCGATAATACTGAGCAGTGCTGTGTCCTATGCATAGCACTGCATTAGCAATCAAACGATTGCTATAGATAGTCCCCTATGGGGACATAAAAAGTGTGAAAAAAAGTTGAAAAATGTAAAAATAAAAAGTAAAAAAAGTGAAAAATCCCCTCCCCCAATAAAAATGAAAATTGTCAGTTTTTCCCATTTTACCCCCAAAAAGCGTAATTTTTTTAAAATAAACATATTTGGTATCACCGCGTGCGTAAATTTCCGAACTATCAAAATATAATGTTAATGATCCTGTACGGGGAATGGCATAAACGTAAAAAAATAAAAAAGTCCACAAATCCTGCTTTTTTGTCACATTTTATTTTTAAAAAATTAATAAAAAATGATTTAAAAGTTTTATATATGCAAATGTGGTATCTAAAAAAAAGTAAAGATGACGGCGCACAAAATGAGCCCTCATACCGCCCTATATATGGAAAAATGAAAAAGTTATAGGTGGTCAAAATAGGGCGATTTTAGATTACTGATTTTGTACAAAAAGTTTTAGATTTTTTTTAAGCAGCACAAAAATATAAAAGTATCTAGCCATGGGTATCATTTTAATCGTATTGACCCACAGAATAAAGAACACCTATCATTTTTACCGAAAAGTGTACAGTGTGAAAACAAAACCCTCCAAAATGTGCAAAATTTGGGTTTTCATTTTAATTTCCTCCCTAAAAAATTTTGTTTTTGGGTTCGCCGTACATTTTATGGTAAAATGAGAGTTTTCATTACAAAGTACAATTGGTCACGCAAAAAACAAGCCCTTATATGGGTCTGTACATGGAAATATAAAGGAGTTATGGATTTTAGAAGGCGAGGAGGAAAAAACGAAAACGCAAAAATAAAATTGGCCTGGTCCTTGAGGTGAAAATGGGCTTAGTCATTAAGGGGTTAAACTCCTTCACTGTATTTGCAGCGACCACTTCTGCAGGAAGGCTATTCCATGCATCCACTACTCTCTCAGTAAAGTAATACTTCCTGATATTACTTTTAAACCTTTGCCCCTTTAATATAAAACTATGCCCTCTTGTGGTAGTTTTTCTTCTTTTAAATATACTCTCCCCCTTTACCGTGTTGATTCCCTTTATGTATTTAAAAGTCTCTATCATATCCCCTCTGTCTCTTCTTTCTTCTATACATGTTAAGGTCCTTTAACCTTTCCTGGTAAGTTTTATCCTGCAATCCATGTACTAGTTTAGTATCTTCTCTGAACTCTCTCTAGAGTATCTATATCCTTTTGGAAAAAGAAAAGGAAGAGCAGCACTACTAATTCAGTTTCATAAAGTAAAAGGTGCACGCTGGAAATAAAGACCTTGGTAAGGGGTCCTCACTTAAGTAGAAATCCAAGAATTCAGCAGCACACAAACTTGTGAAAACATTGTTGGGTGTTTATTACATCACCAGAAAAACAGAAGCAACGTTTCCGCGACCTCTCGCCGCCGTTTTCTAGCTTGAAAACGGCGGCGAGAGGTCGCGGAAACGTTGCTTCTGTTTTTCTGGTGATGTAATAAACACCCACCTATTTTTTCACAAGTTTGTGTGCTGCTGAATTCTTGGATTTCTATATCCTTTTGGAGATATGGCCTCCAGTACTGCGCACAATACTCCAAGTGAGGTCTCACCAGTGTTCTGCACAGTGGCCAGGCCCGTCACAACAGTACAGGCAAACCAAACAATTGCTTGGGGCCCCGAGCTGGCCCAGGGCCCCGAAGCAGAGCCGGTGTTTGCCCGTCCTCCTGCGCTATTCCGTTCGGCAGGCAGCTCGCCCTGTCGGCCTGCCAGGTCAGCAGTGCGAGAGCCTGCCTGGAGCGGGAGGCAGAGACTGAAGTCGCTGCCTCCAGCTCCTTTTTGTGCCCCGCTCCAGCTCACCTTCACAGTGGCGTCGCTACGGGGGGGGGGGGGGTCTTCGGGGTGGGGGCAGAGGGGGCCATGGCCCACCCTAGATCAGACTGTGCCCCCCCTTTTGTCACCCCCAATTTAAAATAAACTAATTTAATGCTGTGCCCCCCAATTTAATGCTGTGCCAACAATGCTGTGCTAATTTAATGCTGCGCCAACACGCCCCCTCAATACAACTCTATGGCAGAGCCAAAGCGATGCCTTTGGCAATCTCCGTCTCTGCCATAGAGATGTATTGAGGGGGCGTGTCGGCCGCCGCTTCGTGCGGAGGTCGACACCCGTTATCTGGCCGGAGAGCCTGGTCCCCGTACAGGAGATCGCAGGGGGCCCCAGCGGTCGGACTCCCCGCGATCTCAAACTTATCCCCTATCCTTAGGATAGGGGATAAGTTTTTCACCACTGGACTACACCTTTAAGGTGCCAGTGTTAGGTAGTACTGGTAGTACTTCAACCATATTTACAGGCCCAGCAAAAGTGCCAGCCTCAGTGCCCCCACAGTACTGTCACCAAGAGACCCTCATCTCTGACAGACCACTCAGTAGTGTACCACTCATTAACCAAGTGTTTCCCAACCAGGGTGTCTCCAGCAGTTGCAAAACTGCAAGTTATAGTTTTGCAACACCCTGGTTAGGAAATACTGCATTAACCCCTTGGGAGACCAATCGTACTTTGTAATGAAATCCTTAATTTTGCCACAAAATGAGCTGCGAAACAGAAAGAAAGTTGCTTGTGAGCTGGAATGCAATTTTTTCATGTTTGTGGTGGATTGTTTACATGTCGGTCACTGTGCATTAAAATGGACAGGTTATCTTTATTCTTGCTCCATGTTGTTTTTATTGGGAACAATTTGGCATAGATTGGAATTTTGGATCACTTTTTATTTAATTTTTTTCTGGGATGTGAACAAAAAATTCTCTTTTGTCATCTAGTTTTGTTTTTTTCCTTACACTGTGCACTGCGTACTGTGTGAGATCAATAGGTATATATTCTAAGAGCTCTTACAGGAAAACCAGACACGATTTTTTTGTGCTTGTTTTTTTTTTTTTTTTTTTACATTTTTATTAGAGGTGACTTAAACTTTTATTATGAAAGAAGTTGATTTATATTTTTAAAACCACGTTTGCAATTTACCATTTACACTTTTTTAATCCTTCTATGGGACTTGTATGAGTTAATCATTGGATTGCTCATACAGATCGATGCAGTATGTAGGCACTTCATTGATCTATTACATCCGTGCTGTATTGCTACAGCAGTGTTTCCCAACCAGGCAGCCTCCAGATGTTGCAAAACAACAAGCCCCAGCATGCCTGGACAGCCTTTGGCTGGGGGTTGTAGTTTTGGCAACACCTGGAGGCTGCCTGGTTTGGGAAACACTGTGCTAGAGGCTGCCATAGGAAGAGTCCTTGCAGCCACAGAGGCCTTAAGTGGCCATGAAAACTAAAATGAATCACCTCCCTAAAATGCAACTGAATAACTGCAGCACCAGTGATGCACATAAAGGCCATTTAGATGATGCTGTAAGTTTTGACAGCAGGATCCAAATGGTTAATAGCTTATCCCCTATCCAAAGAATAGGGGATAAGTTATAGAGCGCAGTGAGTCCTAACCCTGGGACCCCCGCAATCTCCTGAACGGTGCCCCGGCAGTCTGCTGGAAGGGGCTGTTCCGACCCCCCACACGGAACACCGGCTGACACCCTCTCTCCATGTACCTCATAGAGATACATAAAGGGGGGGGGCTGTCGGCTGCGGCTTCCTGCAGGGGGTCGAAACAGCCGCATCTTGCAGAGCGCCGGGCCCCGTTCAGGAGATCGCGGGAGTCCCAGCGCTCAAACCCCCTGTGACCTATAACTTATCTTCTATCCTTTGGATAGGGGATAAGTCTTTTTTGCTGCACTGCTCCTTTAGCTTAACCCCTTAACCCCTTAACCCCTTAAGGACTCAGGATTTTTCCGTTTTTGCACTTTCGTTTTTTCCTCCTTACCTTTTAAAAATCATGACCCTTTAAATTTTCCACCTAAAAATCCATATTATGGCTTATTTTTGCGTCCCCAATTCTACTTTGCAGTGACATTAGTCATTTTACCCCAAAATGCACGGCGAAACGGAAAAAAAAATCATTGTGCGACAAAATCGGAAAAAAAACGCCATTTTGTAACTTTTGGGGGCTTCCGTTTCTACGCAGTGCATATTTCGGTAAAAATTACACCTTATCATTATTCTGTAGGTCCATACGGTTAAAATGATACCCTACTTATATAGGTTTGATTTTGTCGCACTTCTGGAAAATATCATAACTACATGCAGGAAAATTTATACGTTTAAAAATGTAATCTTCTGACCCCTATAACTTTTTATTTTTCCACGTACGGGGCGGTATGAGGACTCATTTTTTGCGCCGTGTTCTAAAGTTTTTATCGGTATGATTTTTGTTTTGATCGGACTTTTTTATCACTTTTTATTCATTTTTTAATGGTATAAAAAGTGACCAAAATGAGAACAGAAAAGGTAATGGAATTCTCAGCTCACCCTCCAGGGCCCCAGGCGCACGGACTGTGCGAGGCAGCACTATTGTAGCAAAACAAGAAACTGGATGTCCAGCGCCAAGATTCGTGCAAAACGGATTCTTTAATGCTTAAAAAGCCATAACAGGGGTCAATGTGACGCGTTTCAGATGCGTTAGCACCCTTAATCGTACAATTGTACGATTAAGGGTGCTAACGCATCTGAAACGCGTCACATTGACCCCTGTTATGGCTTTTTAAGCATTAAAGAATCCGTTTTGCACGAATCTTGGCGCTGGACATCCAGTTTCTTGTCTTAAAAAGTGACCAAAATACGCTTTTTTTGGACTTTGGAATTTTTTTGCGGGTACGCCATTGACCGTACGGCTTAATTAATGATATATTTTTATAGTTTGGACATTTATGCACGCGGCGATACCACATATGTTTATTTTGTATTTTTTTTACACTGTTTTATTTTTTTTATGGGAAAAGGGAGGTGATTCAAACTTTTATTAGGGAAGGGGTTAAATGACCTTTATTAACACTTTTTTTTTACATTTTTTTTTGCAGTGTTATAGGTCCCATAGGGACCTATAACACTGCACACACTGATTTCTTACACAGATCACAGGCGTGTATTAACACGCCTGTGATCAGTGTTATCGGCGCTTGACTGCTCCTGCCTGGATCTCAGGCACGGAGCAGTCATTCGCCGATCGGACACCGGAAGGCAGGTAAGGGCCCTCCCGGTGTCCGGTCAGCTGTTCGGGACGCCGCGATTTCACCGCGGTGGTCCCGAACAGCCCGACTAAGCAGCCGGGTCACTTTCAGTTTCACTTTAGAAGTGGCGGTCAGCTTTGACCGCCGCTTCTAAAGGGTTAATACCGCACATCGCTGCGATCGACGATGTGTGGTATTAGCCGCGGGTCCCGGCCGTTGATTAGCGCCGGGACCGATACGATATGATGCGGGATCGCGGCGTGATCCCGCTTCATATCGCGGGAGCCGGCGCAGGACGTAAATATACGTCCTGCGTCATTAAGGGGTTAATGACGCAGCTCATTTTCACCTTAAGGACTGAGCCCTTTTTCGCAATTCTGACCACTGTCACTTTAAGCATTAATAACTCTAAGATGCTTTTACAATTATTCTGAGTCTGAGATTGTTTTTTCGTGACATATTCTACTTTATGTTAGTGGTAAATTTTCGTTGTTAGTTGCATCCTTTCTTGGTGAAAAATTCTAAAATTTCATGAAAATGTAGAAAATTTAGCATTTTTCTAACTTTAAAGCTCTCTGCTTGTAAGGAAAATGGATATTCCAAATACATTTTATATTGATTCACAAATACAACATGTCTACTTTATGTTGGCATCATGAAATGGACATATTTTTTACTTTTTGAAGATATTAGAGGGCTTCAAAGTAGAGCAGTAATTTTCATGAAAATTGCAAAATCTGAAGGAACAGATGTTGAAGAACTACAACTCCCAGCATGCCTGGGCAGTCTAAGCATTCTGAGAGTTGTAGTTTGGGAACATCTGGAGGGCCACCGTTTGGGTACCACTGTAATAGTGGTCTCCAAACTGTGACAGCCTTTGGGCATGCTGGGAGTTGCAGTTTGGCAACCACTAGAAGGGCAGCAGTAGAATTTGTATGGTACAGTGTTTTTTTTTGCAAATGTTCATTTGTTGAAAATGTTCAAATTTGATGCACATTAAATGCAGCAGCAGTATTTGCACAGTGCAAATATTGCTGTTGCATTTAAGGCGCATGAAAATTGCAATGTAAACCTCCTTTTTTATTTAGATAAATTGTAGGTAAACTTAAACTGTATGGCTATGCTGTGGTTCCTGTAGGCCAGTGATG
The DNA here is from genome assembly GCF_029499605.1 of Hyla sarda. NCBI lineage: Eukaryota > Metazoa > Chordata > Amphibia > Anura > Hylidae > Hyla > Hyla sarda. Next base: position 197,643,935 of record NC_079191.1, on the reverse strand, counting down.
GCGAACCTATGGCACGCGTGCCCCGTCACATTCCGGTCATCCCTGTGTCCCGGAAGGTCATTTCGGGACACAGGGATGTCCCGGTTACCTCTCTGTGGTCCCGTGTTAGCTTTAAAAACGCAGGGACCGCCGGGAGTTAGTATGGTAAGTGACCAGCGGGACATCATCTTCAGTGTTTCGACACAGACATACAGCCTCCAGCCATACACTGTATATGGCTGGAGGCTGTATGTCTGTGGGGGAACACTGCCTGCCTAATGTGGGGGGGGGGGGGTAACACTGCCTGTTTAATGTGGGGGAACACTGCCTAATGTGGGGGAACACTGCCTAATGTGGGGGAACACTGCCTGCCTAATGTGGAGGAACGCTGCCTGACTAATGTGGGGGAACTCTGCCTGCCTGATGTGGGGAACCCTGCCTAATGTGGGGGAACACTGCTTGCCTAATGTGGGGGAACGCTGCCTGCCTAATGTGGGGGAACGCTGCCTGCCTAATGTGGGGAACCCTGCCCAATGTGGGGGAACACTGCCTGCCTAATGTGGGGGTAACTTTACTGCCTACCTTTTGGGGGGGGGGGATTATACTGCCAACCTTGTGGGGGTAATCTATACTGCCAACCTTGTGGGGAGAATTATACTGCCAACCTTGTGGGGGGAACTATACTGCCAACCTTGTGGGAGGAATTATACTGCCAACCTTGTGGGGGGAATTATACTGCCAACCTTGTGGGGGGAATTATACTGCCAACCTTGTGGGGGGGAATTATACTGCCAACCTTGTGGGAGGAATTATATTGCCAACCTTGTGGGGGGAATTATACTGCCAACCTTGTGGGGAGAATTATACTGCCAACCTAGTGGGGAGAATTATACTGCCAACCTTGTGGGGAGAATTATACTGCCAACCTTGTGGGGAGAATTATACTGTCAACCTTGTGGGGGGAACAATACTGCCAACCTTGTGGGGGGAATTATACTGCCAACCTTGTGGGGAGAATTATACTGCCAACCTTGTGGGGGGAACTATACTGCCAACCTTGTGGGGGGAATTATACTGCCAACCTTGTGGGGGGAATTATACTGCCAACCTTGTGGGGGGAATTATACTGCCAACCTTGTGGGGGGAATTATACTGCCAACCTTGTGGGGGGAATTATACTGCCAACCTAGTGGGGAGAATTATACTGCCAACCTTGTGGGGAGAATTATACTGCCAACCTTGTGGGGGGAACTATACTGCCAACCTTGTGGGAGGAATTATACTGCCAACCTTGTGGGGGGAATTATACTGCCAACCTTGTGGGGGGAATTATACTGCCAACCTTGTGGGGGGGAATTATACTGCCAACCTTGTGGGAGGAATTATATTGCCAACCTTGTGGGGGGAATTATACTGCCAACCTTGTGGGGGGAATTATACTGCCAACCTTGTGGGGAGAATTATACTGCCAACCTAGTGGGGAGAATTATACTGCCAACCTTGTGGGGAGAATTATACTGCCAACCTTGTGGGGAGAATTATACTGTCAACCTTGTGGGGGGAACTATACTGCCAACCTTGTGGGGGGAATTATACTGCCAACCTTGTGGGGAGAATTATACTGCCAACCTTGTGGGGGGAACTATACTGCCAACCTTGTGGGGGGAATTATACTGCCAACCTTGTGGGGGGAATTATACTGCCAACCTTGTGGGGGGAATTATACTGCCAACCTTGTGGGGGGAATTATACTGCCAACCTTGTGGGGGGAATTATACTGCCAACCTAGTGGGGAGAATTATACTGCCAACCTTGTGGGGAGAATTATACTGCCAACCTTGTGGGGGGAATTATACTGCCAACCTTGTGGGGGGAATTATACTGCCAACCTTGTGGGGGGAATTATACTGCCAACCTTGTGGGGGGAATTATACTGCCAACCTTGTGGGGGGAACTATACTGCCAACCCTAATGTGGAGGGGGGGGAACTATACTGCACCCAAAAAAATTCCAAAGTCCAAAAAAGCGTATTTTTGGTCACTTTTTATACCATTAAAAAATGAATAGAAAATCGTACCGATAAAAACTTCAGATCACCGCCCAAATAATCCTCATACCGCCCTGTATGTGGAAAAAAAAAGTTATAGGGGTCAGAATATGACATTTTTAAACGTATACATTTTCCTGCATGTAGTTATGATTTTTTCTAGTAGTACGACAAAATCAAACCTATATAAGTAGGGTATCATTTTAACCGTATGGACCTACAGAATATTGATAAGGTGTCATTTTTACTGAAATATGCACTGCATAGAAACGGAAGCTCCCAAAAGTTACAAAATGGCGTTTTTTCTTTGATTTTGTCGCACAATCATTTTTTTTCCTTTTCGTCGTGAATTTTTGGGTAAAATGACTAATGTCTCTCCAAAGTAGAATTGGTGAGGCAAAAAAAAAAGCCATAATATGGATTTTTAGGTGGAAAATTGACAGGGTTATGATTTTTAAAAGGTAAGGAGGAAAAAACGAAAGTGCAAAAACTGAAAAACCCTGAGTCCTTAAGGGGTTAAGAATCTGTGGGAGTAATATCATCTTGATGATAGAGACCCTGTCTGCCATTGCAATGGAAAGTCTAAGCCATGTATCAATTTTATTTTTCATTTTATTTAATAAAGGGGATACATTTTGTTCAGGAAAAAGGCCTGGGTTCATTCTAACTGATATCCCAAGAAACTCAATAGTATTGCCAGGTTCCAAGACTTTCAGCCCGACCCCAGCTCAACTACTAACTATATCAAACAGTAGTAGGCTCGACTTGGACCAATTAACCTTCAATCTGGAAAAATTCCCAAAACATTCAATTGTCTGCATAGCTTTCGGGATTGATTTTTCAGAATTTTGAAGCGTAAGAAGCGGATCGTCTGCATAGAGCAAGAGTTTACTATCCTTCCTGTAAATACCATATCACCTCCGTTTGCATATAGATATTGCAAGGGGTTCAATGTATAAAATAAATAGAAGGGGGGCAGGGGGCACCCCTGTCTAGTCCCTCTCTCCAAATTAAATGTTTCTGTATGATTCCCATTGACTATAACCTGAGCTGAAGGTTGATCATACAGGACCCTGACCCATTCCAAAAATGGAACCCCCAACATCCGCCAAATGCACTAGTGTGTCATCTGCATAACCTTCTCCACAATGGATCCCCTAGGGATGCCGCAGATAGTGGGATCTCTACGTATAGCCGCTGCTAAGGGCTCAATCGCCAGTGATAAGAGGCAGTGTGAAAGGGGGCCCCCCTGTATAGACCCCTGACCCAGTAGAAAAGGGGCAGAAACATCTAGATTGGTACAAATTCGGGTCCTTGGGCAATCAAACAACAAGGGGATCAAGGCACAAAACCTAGGGCCAAACCCAAACACTCCCACAGGACTGAATCAAAAGCCTTATAGACCTCAAAACTAACCACTACCCCTGAAAGGAAGCCTTCCCCCACTGCCACAACATTCAACTGCAGGGGCTTTACGTTAACACCAGTAGCCCTACCTGGCATAAATCCGGTTTGGTCAGGATGAACGACAGAGCCAATAACCCATATAGGTGAGTAGCCAGAACTTTTGCAAAGATCTTAATATCAACATACAAGAGAGAGATAGGCCTGTAAGAATCAGGTAGCAGCGGATCCTTCCCAGGCTTAGGGAGTACCATCAGTGCTTCCCTCATAGAATCCGGAAGAGAGTCAGCCTCAGCCACCGATTTAAATAATTGAAGGAGTATAGGGGCCAAGTGCTCCCCGTTCATCCCATACCAATCTCCAACTAACCCATCTAAACTCGGGGTCTTGCCATGAGGAAGATCCGTAATAGCCTGCCCCACCTCATCCAGGGTAAACGGGGAATCTAACACCTCGGCTTGGGCATGACTGAGCTTAGGGAGGGACAGGTCCTGTAGAAAAAACTGAGAAAATCATTTATAAGAGACCTGTTCCCCAGGACCTCAGAGATGTATAAATCCTTAAATATTCAGCAATGAAGGAGTTAACCCTGCACCTTCCTGTATAGACTCTCCAGTAGCAGCGATTCAACAGTGCAAACAATACAGCCGTATCAGATAACACCTAACTGGTATTACAGTGCTCAACGCTGGCAGAACAGTTCATAGCACAAATAGTGAGAAAGAATAGAGCGGAGCACTAACCGGTAAAGCAGATTTCTTTATTTCTTTATCCACAGGTACATGGCGTGCGGGGGAGCAGACGTGTGCTGGAGACTCAGGTAACGGGCCGTATCGTGCGCATGCGCTTCTTCAGACCTGGTTAGACACGTCCGGGGGTGTGCTTTTAAAATCGGATCGCTGTGGTCATGGCAACCAGAATAGTGTCCGAACAAGGTATGGGTAGGTGAGGAAAAAACATTAGGTATACACATATTCACCAACACGTACATAGAATGACACATAAGGATCAAATAGGAACAAATTAAAAGCAAGCCCTTTGTTAGTGAGTGATGTCGTCCAGAAAAAGTGTTTATAGAAACACGTTCATTTCATTATGGTCATTGAGACCAAGAATACCTGTAGCCTCTGTTCGCAATATCCAGCGTGCTTCTTTTATTAGCAATGTCTTATTTAGAGATGAGCGAACTTTTCAAAAATTCGATTCGGCCGATTCGCCGAATTTTCTGAAAAAGTTTGTTTCGATCCGAATTTGTTTGCGGCAAATCAATATTAAATAAGGCTATTTCTAGCCTACATACAGCCTCTATAGGGGTATAGAACACTTTGCTGTGTCCTAAAACACATATGGAGTGTGCTGGGGTAGTGAAATAATATTGTTATTCAGAATAGCATGCAGATTACCAGCATCGCTCTTAGAATCACTGCCGCACAGCAGCACAATGACAGAGCCTGGTGGTGGCATCAGTGTCAGGAGACCATATAGTGACTGAATGACATAGCGTGGAGATGTTGGCAGCATGAGGACACCATATAATGGCAGAATGACACAGCGTGGAGGTGTTGGCAGCATGAGGAGACCATATAGTGGCTGAATGGCACAGCGTGGAGGTGTTGGCAGCATGAGGACACCATATAGTGGCTGAATGGCACAGCGAGGAGGTGTTGGCAGCATGAGGACACCATATAGTGGGTGAATGGCACAGCGTGGAGGTGTTGGCAGCATGAGGACACCATATAGTGGCAGAATGACACAGCGTGGAGGTTTTGGCAGCATGAGGACACCATATAGTGGCTGAATGGCACAGCGTGGAGGTGTTGGCAGCATGAGGACACCATATAGTGGCTGAATGACACAGCGTGGACATGTTGGCAGCAAGAGGATACCATTTAGTGGCTGAATGGCATAGCGTGGAGTTGGCTGATGCACTAGTACACTACACACCAGGGCTTCACAATCCCCCCCAAAAACAACAACACAATATGATAAGTTTTTGACAAAGATTTCTCATAGGTAGCACCCACTATCCAAAAATATGAAATTCCCAGACCCAGGCCCCACCTCTGCGGCATCAGTAACCCATATATTGCCTGAAGGACACAGCCTGGAGTTGGCTGATGCACCAGTACACACCAGGGCTTCCAATCCCCCCCAAAAAACAAGACATTGAGAAATTTTTCACAAAGATTTCTCATAGGTAGCACCCGCTATCCAAAATTTTGAAATTCACAGACCCAGGCTCCACCTCTGATGCATCAGTAACCCATATATTGCCTGAAGGACACAGCCTGGAGTTGGCTGATGCACCAGTACACACCAGGGCTTCACAATCCCCCCTCCAAAAAGAACTCTTTTTGTCCAAGATTTCTCATTGGTAGCACCCGCTATCCAAAAATTTGAAATTTCCAGAACCAGGCCCCACCCCTGCGGCATCAGTAACCCATATATTGCCTGAATGACACAGTCTGGAGTTGGCTGATGCAAGAGTACACACCAAGGATTCACAATCCCCACCAAAAAACAACACAAATTTATGACCAAGATTTCTCATAGGTAGCATCCGCTATCCAAAAAAATTGAAATTCACAGACCCAGGCCCCACCACAGCAGCATCAGTAACCGATATATTGGCTCAAGGACACAGCCTGGAGTTGGCTGATGCACCAGTACACACCAGGGCTTCACAATCCCCCCCAAAAAACAAGACCTTGAGAAATGTTTCACAAAGATTTCTCATAGGTTGCACCCGCTATCCCAAATTTTGAAATTCACAGACCCAGTCCCCACCTCTGCGGCATCAGTAACCCATATATTGAGTGGAGGGCACAGCCTGGAGTTGGCTGATTCTAGAGTACACACCAAGGCTTCACAACTTCCCCCCAAGAACAACATAATGATAATTTTTTGACAAACATTTAAACATTTTTTTTGATAAAAACATTCTCAAATGAACGAGTTGAAGAGGCCCCAAAATTAAGGACGGTGGACCACCAAAAATCATAATTTTCACCAAAAAAGATGAAGAAGCAGAATTAATCACTCTTTGTATTTTTTTAGTAACATTTTACATAATAAATCACACGCAACAAGCGCTCCGTTGTGTAATGGTTATCCTTCTGGAAATTTCAAATTTATTACTCTGTTTCCCCAAATGTAGGACATCCTCGGAAGATAAAACTTACTATACCATACCAGGACAAGCTGGCTTGGAATGACATCTTGCACGATACCCTTTATTCTGAAACGTGCATCCCTGCAAAAAAGTTTCCAGAGAACGTTTGATGCCAGTCAGAAGATTGGCGTGACAGATGCCCATCTGAAGCTAGGCATGAAGGATGCCTGCGAGAAAATGGTCGCCAAAGATGCATGTTTCAGAATAAAGGTTAAAATGCAAGATGCCCGAGAGATGTTGAATTCTAAAAAGCAGCAGGTGGGTTTTGCAGTAAAACCGCCAAAATTGATGGACACCCGGGAAAATATCAGCCTGAAGAGGAGCGCACAAGGCATAACTATGAACTCTGCATTGGCTCACTGGTCCCCATCCAGATTTCACAGAAGAAAACCATTACCCCAGGTCTTAGTAACAGAGTTAAGGGAATGCAAATACATGTTGTCAACCATCAACTGAATGGCACAGCGTGGAGGTGTTGGCAGCATGAGGACACTATATAGTGGCTGAATGGCACAGCGTGGAGGTGTTGGCAGCATGAGGACACCATATAGTGGCTGAATGGCACAGCGTGGAGTTGGCTGATGCACGAGTACACTACACACCAGGGCTTCACAATCCCCCTAAAAAACAACACAAAATGAGAAATGTTTGACAAAGATTTCTCATAGGTAGCACCCGCTATCCAAAAATTTTAAATTCCCAGACCCAGGCCCCACCTCTGCGGCATCAGGAACCCATATATTGCCTGAAGGACACAGCCTGGAGTTGGCTGATGCACCAGTACACACAGGGCTTCACAATCCGCCCCAAAATCAACAAAATTGTATAAATATAAAAAAAATGTATACCTTTGTGTAAGAACAAGCGCATATCCAACATTTCAGAAGACTCTATAATGCAGGACGGTGGTCCACCCAAAGACTTCTCAAAAATAATACACCACACAATGTTTGAAATTATTTTAAAAAAAAGTATTACATATGTGTGTAAGCGCATCTGTCTCCAAAAGATCAGATCACCCAAGGATTTTTTTCGCCAAAAATGATTAAGCAGAGTTAATCCCTCTCCGGATTTTTTTATATTTTATTTTCATTAAAAAAGCGTTCTGTTGTGTAACGGTTAGCATTCTGCAAATTTCAATTTTATTACTGATAAAATTATCAGTAAATTTAACAATAACACTACCCAAGAGTGTTTAATTACCCCGTACATTGCACCAGGAACAGTCAGGAGTAGGCCTCAGCAGTACCCAAGAGGCTTTAATAACACCTTACCATGCCCAATCAATTGCGAGATTGAGCAATAACAGGTGTGTTATGGCCTCAGATGTCCTGGGCCGCACTAGCGCTCCACTGATCGGATTAGCGTGTCTCTATCTTTCAAGGACAGGTGCGTGTTACACGCTGAAACCAGTTTGTGATAGGAATCTGGGATTGCAATTATTTACCCTTAAAATGAGGAATTACCAGTAAGTGAGGGTCATAAGCTCGCGTTGATTAAGTCCCTGCCCTTTGTACACACCGCCCGTTGCTACAATCGATTGGCTTGGCTAGTGAGGTCCTCGGATCAGCCCAGGCGGGGTAGGAGAAGGCCCTGGCAGAGCGCTGAGAATTTAACGATCATTGTTGAAATTTGCATTAAGCATGTATTCAGCTACTGCTAAACATCCAAAAATGTAAGGCCCAAGGCCAGAGGCACCAGGGAGGCAAGTAGTTTGTGAAAGACACAGAATGAGTCTGGAGCAGTCATTCGCAGTACCGAAGAGCGTTTCATAACCCCTTACATTTAAAGATCAATGTTTACATTTGCATTAAGCATGTATTTAGCTACTGCTAAACATCCAAAAATTTAAGGCCTAAGGCCAGAGGCACCAGGGAGGCAAGATGTTTGTGAAAGACACAGAATGAGTCTGGAGCAGTCATTCGCAGTACCCAAGAGGGTTTCATAACCCCTTACATTTAAAGATCAATGTTTACATTTGTATTAAGCATGTATTTAGCTACTGCTAAACTTCAAAAAATTACAGGCCCAAGGCCAGAAGCATAAGTTTCCCCCATATTAGGAGCATAGATGTCCCCCAGATTAGGAGCATAGATGTCCCCCAGATTAGGCAGCATAGATGTCCCCCAGATTAGGAGCATAATTGTCCCCCAGATTAGGCAGCATAGATGTCCCCCAGATTAGGAGCATAGATGTCCCCTATATTAGGCAGCATAGATGTCCCCCAGATTAGGAGCATAATTGGCCCCCAGATTAGGCAGCATAGATGTCCCCCAGATTAGGAGCATAATTGTCCCCCAGATTAGGCAGCATAGATGTCCCCCAGATTAGGAGCATAGATGTCCCCCATATTAGGCAGCATAGATGTCCCCCAGATTAGGAGCATAATTGTCCCCCAGATTAGGCAGCATAGATGTCCCCCAGATTAGGCAGCATAGATGTCCCCCAGATTAGAAGCATAGTTGTCCCCCAGATTAGGAGCATAGTTGTCCCCCAGATTAGGAGCATAGTTGTCCTCTCGCTGCGACTCCTGCTGCCACTCGCCCCAAGTCTGCTGCCAACTCTGCCTGAAGTATTCAGGCCTCTGCCACTCCTCTGTGTACGTCCTGGCACTTCTCTGCCTGACATAGTGTGTTTATGAGGGTATTACAATACGCTACACTACTCTTTAAACAGTATTTGTCTAGAACAGAAGCAGGTGATTACTAACGGCTGTCCTTGAACAGTATGTAGGCCCTTGACAGATTAACAGGTACTAGATGGTACAATACTTGGATGAACCTATGCGGTATGCACTGATGAGGGCAGTAATATGCCTAACTATTAGCAGAAAAAACTCTGTATTTTTGTAATACACCAGCCGATGGATACTATTGTTTGGACTTTGACGGTTTGGAGCACCTTGACAGAAAGTGAACGGCGCGAGCTCTCCGGGGAGGAGCAGGGACCCGGAGTGCTCGGCGTTCACCTTTTTGCAGCTCCCCAGTCAGACCCGCTGACCGGGAGCGCTGCATCAGTGTTACCGGCGGGGATGCGACCCGCGTAGCGGGATGTGCCCGCTCGCGGCTCGCATCCCAGTCACCTCACCCGTCCTGTTCCCGGACGGCTCAGTCCCGGCGCGCGCTGCCCCGCTCCCTAGGGTGCGCGCGCACTGGCTCTCTGCAATTTAAAGGGCCAGTGCACCACTGATTGGCGCCTGGCTCAATCAGCGCTCACACCTGTGCCCTCACTATAAAACCTCACTTCCCCTTCCCAGCATTGCCGGATCTTGTTGCCTCAGTGCCAGTGAAAGCGTTCCTGTGTATGTCCAAAGCCAGTTCCAGACCCTCTGCCATTGCCCCTGACTACAATCCTTGCTGCCTGCCCTGACCTTCTGCTACATCCGACCTTGCTCTTGCCTAATCCCTTGTACCGCGCCTGTCTCAGCAGTCAGTTGGGGTTGAGTCGCTATCGGGTGGAACGACCTGGGGGTTACCTGCCGCTGCAAGTTCATCTTGCTTTGCGGTGGGCTCTGGTAACCAGTAACCCCTTAGACTCCGTTCCCCTGGTACTGCCCACGTCATCACCCCACTGACACAGAGGATCCACCACCAGTATCCTCACAGTATACCCATCCAGATCCTGACAGGTATGCACTGATGAGGGCAGTAATATGCCTAACTATTAGCAGAAAAAACTCTGTATTTTTGTAAAACACCAGCCGGTGGATACTATTGTTTGGACTTTGAGGGTATGGAGCACCTCGACAGCTTAACAGGTACTGAATGGTACAATACTTGGATGTATGTATGTGTTATGCACTGATGAGGGCCTATTAGCAGAAAAAAAACTCAGCATTTTTGTAAAACACCAGCAGGTGGATACTATTGTTTGGACTTTGACGGTATGGAGCACCTTGACAGCTTAACAGGTACTAGATGGTACAATACTTGGATGTACGTATGTGGTATGCACTGATGAGGGCATTAATATGCCTAACTATTAGCAGAAAAAACTCTGTATTTTTGTAAAACACCAGCCGGTGGATACTATTGTTTGGACTTTGACGGTTTGGAGCACCTTGACAGCTACTAAATGGTATAATATTTGGATGTACGTATGCGGTATTCACTGATGAGGGAAGTAATATGCCTAACTATTAGCAGAAAAAACTCTATATTTTTGTAAAACACCAGCCGGTGGATACTATTGTTTGGACTTTGACGATTTGGAGCACCTTGACAGCTACTAAATGGTACAATACTTGGATGTACCTATGCAGTATGCACTGATGAGGGCAGTAATATGCCTAACTATTAGCAAAAAAAACTCTGTATTTTTGTAATACACCAGCCGGTGGATACTATTGTTTGGACTTTGACGGTATGGAGCACCTTGACAGCTTAACAGGTACTAAATGGTACAATACTTGAATGTACGTATGCGGTATACACTGATGAGGGCAGTAATATGCCTATTAGCAGAAAAAACTCTGTATTTTTGTAAAACACCAGCCGGTGGATACTATTGTTTGGACTTTGATGGTTTGGAGCACCTTGACAGCTACTAAATGGTACAATACTTGGATGTACCTATGCCGTATGCACTCATGAGGGCAGTAATATGCCTAATTTTTAGCAGAAAAAACTCTGTATTTTTGTAAAACACCAGCCGGTGGATACTATTGTTTGGACTTTGACGGTATGGGGCACCTTGACAGCTTAACAGGTACTAAATGGTACAATACTTGGATGTACGTATGCGATATGCACTGATGAGGGCAGTAATATGCCTAACTATTAGCAGAAAAAACTCTGTATTTTTGTGAAACACCAGCCGGTGGATACTATTGTTTGGACTTTGACGGTTTGGAGCACCTTGACAGCTACTAAATGGTACAATACTTGGATGTACGTATGCGGTATGCACTGATGAGGGAAGTAATATGCCTAACTATTAGCAGAAAAAACTCAATATTTTTGTAAAACACCAGCCGGTGGATACTATTGTTTGGACTTTGGCGGTAGGGAGCACCTTGAAAGCTTAACAGGTACTAAATTGTACAATACTTGCATGTACCTATGCGGTATGCACTGATGAGGGCAGTTATATACGCGTAACTATACGCAGAAAAAACTGTTTAAAAAAAAAACAACAGCCGGTGAATAGTATTGTTTGGACTTGCACAGTGTGTAGCCAGCCCCTTGACAGATTAACAGGTACAAAATGGTACAAATGCACTACAGTCCACTGAACAATCATGTATTTCTGAACAGCAGCAGGACCCAACAGTGCAGCACCACAAAAAAAATCCAGGGATTAAACCCTAAATTGCACTCTGTCACACAATTCAGTGCAGCAGAAGTTTTGTGGAGCAAATAAAAATAAACTCAATTCGGGCTGAACAATGAGGAGATAAGATGCTTCAGAAAGTTCAAGCAGCTTGGAGATCTGTATGGGGCAGCTGACAGCTATCTGCCCCTCTCTGCTGCAATGCTCAATAACGTGAATAGGAGGTTTAGCAATCAATGATCCTTCTCAGTGTAACAGCACAGCACTCTGCACTCCTGCCTTTCCCTAATGCTGATGTGACTAGCAGTTGCAGTGTAATGCTGTGGTATGAGCTATTCACACACACACGCAGTCCCGTCCTCTCCATCTGAGTGCATGGATTAAATGAAAAAAGGCAAGATGGCCGACGATTATATAGGGGCTGTGACATCACAGGGGTCAGTGAACACTGATAGGCTGCATCTCACATGTGATTCAGGGTCAGCCCGCCTACCTTCATTCCCGCCGCTGTTTCCCGCCCTCCCAAAATCCACTGCCCCATGTACTCACATGTGGATCCGCCATCTTAGGTCCCCAATAGCCTGGAACGCTGTAAAATGGAGTTTAATTAAGCGATTCGCGTGATAGAATCGCGGCGACATTCGTATTCGTTGCAAATCGAATTTTTCATGAAATTCGTAACGAATTCGGGTTCGTCAACTTCGATTCGCTCATCTCTAGTCTTATTCATATCAGATGCATGTTCCACACGTTCTAATGCAGCAAACTGAAGGGCTTTGGGGTTGCCATTGTGTGTTTCATGCATGTGATTTATGAATCGCATTGAACCTTGTTTTGTTTTTAATGACCGTAGGTGTTCTCTTATCCTGTGGAAAAGTGGTCTTATGGTCTTGCCGACATAAAAATATCCGCAATTACATTACCGGTTAGTGCTCTGCTCTATTCTTTCTCACTATTTGTGCTAAATCCTTAAATAGTTCTCGATTATTTGTTCAATCTGCTCTTGTTTATTAGTGACCTCTCCTCTCTCAGTACAAAGGGCCCCTATATGAGTCTTATTTTGTTGTGTCTTGATAACCTTCGCTAAGAGCTTACCCGGGCGACCCCCTTCACAGAACTATTTCTGCTCCTACAAGAAGAGCCTGTGTTGGGCCTTTTAGTCAAAAAATTAGAAAGGCTATGTGATAGCCTAAGGGGTGTAGGGTATGTGGAGTGTAGCTGTGCGGGTATCAAAGGATGCTTGTTAACCCTTTCTATTCATGACACCAGGGTGAGGGCTCCTCTATAAAGCTTTTCCTACCGCCGCCCTTCCCAGGAACGATAGGGAAGTAGATGATGATAGGTTTGAGGTAGATAACAATAATGGATTGTCCACAACCAGAAAGCTTCTGTAAACTGTGTTAACTTTACTGAAGATTTTCTGTACACTTCATTAACATAACAGTCTCTTATCATAACAACATCTTCCTTTGCAGATTGACAATGGTTGGGATTTTAGCTTTAGAAGTTTTTTAGTCTATTGCGCTGTTCCACTGGAATTAGTTGCGGTCCAGTAGTCATGCTAGCATTAGCAGGAATTAGAGTAAAACTCACGATTTTTGGTTCTGCTGAGGCCGTAGGTTTTGAGGCCTAACGTGTCTTTGAAAGTTGCGTAGCACACCGTCCTGTTAGTCCAGCATCCACGAGAGCAGCAACCCAAGAGAGCGATGATTGGACGCAGCTCCCTTATATGGGCAGGGGCTGGTCTAACGCTAATTGGTCCAAACGGATGTCAATCACCATTACAGAGATTGGTGGGCAACATGTGACCCAAGGACATCCCAAGGTCCTGCAACATACCATAGAGGCTACTAGCATGGTCACACGACTGAAGGTCCTGCGACGCTGAACAAGGTAAGTACTATACATTCCTATAAAATATAGATATAATTATCAATGTATACATTTATTAACACCAAAGTTAGACTCAAGGAGAGGCGACTAGGGGCTGTCCCACCTGAGGAACCCTACCTGAACGTAGTTACTCTGACTTTGGGGACCTCTGCACTAGGTATTGGATGCAATACGGTACCGGGACACCACATACCCCCTTACTTAAGATAAGTCGGCCTCTACGGCAGTCCCCTAAGACAGAGGGACGAAGTGAAGGTCGGGTACAAGCTATAAACCTACTTAACATTTACTTTTGGTGTACATACATTGGTTTGGGTAAACTCACGAACAGGGTTGGTTAGTTCATAAATTTAGTAACAGGATGATATTAGTCACATGAGATACATCCTATTTAGCATTTTTTCTTTCTCTAGCTCACTAGACAATTGAAATTTCACTATACATTTTTATTTAGGTCTACTAGACAATTGAAATCTCACTATACATTTGTGCCACATTAGCTACCTGTTTAGTACACTGGAAGTATTTGGCTTGCCCGAGGCTTTCTACCAATAAAGCTAGCTACTAGGGTCTATTGACTACACGTTCCTATCCCTAGAACACAACAGATAAACCTTATCTAGGTTTCCTTTAATTACGTGCATTTTTTTTAAGCTCGCAAGAGTATCTACTGGCCAGGCAGAACATCTCGCACACGTATAAGAACATAAAATTAGTGTACATGATAGTGGCAGGAATTGGAAAAATGACATTAGCTACAATTCCCAAGGCATTTAGTGTGAGATAAGTTTTTGTTTGTTTGGTGTACTAAATTTAAGTGAGGTAAGTACACTTAAGTAATTGTTTTGTGAAGTACCATGTGTTTAGTACTATGTAGAAGGTCGGTCTTGATATCTTAAGGGCAGTTTCCCTTGAGTTGACCTTTGAGAAGGTGTTAGTGATGGGTGACAAAATTGTTATTCCTCAGAGGAGCTGAGGAAGCCACCTACTATCTACTACTACAACACCTATTATATACCCTTTTATGTACATGTGTACAATAACCATATACATTTAGTTATTCTAGCATTAATATTTATTAAACACTCCAACAGGGTTCAGGTGCATTCACCTGATAAGTGCAACTTTCACGAAGAATGTCACATTACGATTGAGGAATTTACAAGTAAACTTGCGTGCAAGGATCAGCAGTCCACCTGAACTAAGAGTCTAAACTATCACGACTAGCACAGTTTAGCCGAGCACACCTCCTCTCCATGCTTGAATTTGACGGTCCAGCTTTCTCTACCCACCAAAGAGATTATTTCCATTCTTGCCTTCCTGGACTCTGGTTCCGTGGGAAATTTTATTAATGCCCCTTAGTACATAGTTATCATCTGCGGGTGTCTCGCCTGTTGAAGCCCTTGTACATCTCTACGGTCAACGGAGAAAATCTGGACTGTACTGTGCTATTCCACACAGGACCGTTATCTATGCATGTCGGAGTCTTGCATAAGGAGAACTTGTCCTTCTATGTTCTTCCTCATTGTACTTCCTCTCCTGCTGGTCCTTCCTTGGTTGCAACTCCATGCCCTGCAGCTGGATTGGAAAACTGGAGAAGTTCTCCATTGGGGTCCTTATTGCAATGGTCACTGTATTCATACATGTCTGTCTAAGTTGTTGCCTCCATCTACTCCTCTGCCCGGTTTGCCTAAGTTTCTTCAGGACTTTGCTGACGTCTTCAGTGAGAAGCAACCTGGAGTTTTGCCACCTCATCGTCCCTACGATTGACTTAATGCCCGGGACTACTCCTCCTCAGGGAGGAATTTACCCTTTGTCTTTTCCAAAACTCAGGCCATGTCAAAATATGTTCAAGAAAATCTACAAAAAGGCTTTATCAGGAAGTCATCTTCCCCTACCGGAGCCAGGTTTTTCTTTGTAGAGAAAAAAGATGGTTCTTTGCAAGCTTGCATTGACTATCGCGGCCTGAATAAAATCCCTGTTAAGAACCACTACCCACTTCCCTTGATGTGAGAATTATTTGATTGTCTGCGTGGAACTAGGATTTTCTCCAAACTTGAGCTTCGAGGTGCCTATAACTCTGTTCGCAGAAGAGAAGGTGATAAATGGAAGACTGTGTTTAATACTCTGTATGGACATTTTGAGCATCTTGTGATACCATTCGGACTCTGTAATGCTTCAGCAGTCTTCCAGGAGTTCGTCAATGATATCTTTCTTGACCTCTTATACACCTGTGTCGTGGTCTATTTGGATGATATTCTCATCTACTTGCCCAATCTTCAGACTCATCATTCCCACATCCACAAAGTTTTACAACGTCTCCGAGAAAATTATCTTTATGCTAAACTTGAGAAGTGTATTTTCAAAAAAAAGCAGTCTTCCTTTTCTGGGTTATATCATTACTAATCAAGTTGTCTGCTGTACTGGACTGGCCCCGACCTATCGGCTTAAAAGCTATTCAGCTCTTTCAAGGTTATGCCAATTACTATTCGCAATTTATTCCTCATTACTCCACCTTGGTAGCGCCCATTGTCTCTCCTACCAAGAAGACTTCTAATGCCAAGGTCTGGACTCCAGAAGCTTAAGATGCTTTTAAACAGTTAAAGACCGCCTTGGCTTCGGCTCCCATCCTGTCTAGGCCCGACTCAGGCAAGCCTTTTCTTTTGGAGGTGGATGCTTCTTTAGTTGGAGCAGATGCTGTCCTAACACAAAAGTCCTCTAAGGGAAGAATTCTAACCTGTGTTTTTTTCTCTAAAACCTTCTCTCCCACAGAGAAAAACTATTCAATATGAGACCGTGAATTCTTGGCTATAAAGCTGGCTTTGGAAGAATGGTGTCATCTCTTGGAGGGTTCTGTACATCCTGTTACTATATATTCTGACCACAGGAACTTGCTCTATCTTCAGACAGCCCATCGACTCAACCCACAGCAGGCCTGATGGTCTCTGTTCTTCTCCAGATTTGACTTCTACATCCACTTCCGTCCTGCAGAGAAGAATTCGCGAGCTGATACTCTTTCCAGGTCTTTTGATGTGCATGACCGAGAATCTCCTCCTCAGCATATTATTCTTCCTGAGCGTCTCATCTCTGCAGCGCCAGCAACCCTTCAGCACCATACAACATTGGTGGCCTAGTTTAAAACAGGATGTCATTGATTTGGTCCTTTCCTATTCAGTCTGTGCTCAGGATAAAACCTCTCCTTCTAAACAAGCAGGTCTTCTACAGCCTTTGCCAGTCCCAGAGCTCCCCTGGACCAATATTGCTATGGACTTGATTACTGACCTTCCATCTTCTGGTGGCAATACAGTTGTCTGGGTGGTGGTGGACCGATTTTCAAAAATGGCTCATTTTATGCCGCTGCCTGGACTTCCATCTGCACCGCAGTTTGCTAAACTTTTCCTTTGCCACATCTTCTGTTTACATGGTTTGCCTTCTTATATTGTATCTGACCATGGAGTTCAGTTTGTCTCTAAGTTCTGGCGAGCTCTCTGCTCATGTTTTCAAGTTAAGCTGGATTTTTCCTCAGCCTACCACCCTCAATCCAATGGACAGGTTGAGAGGGTGAATCAGGTCTTGGAAGACTATCTTCGTCATTTAACTTCTGCTCATCAAGACGACTGGGTCGATTTACTTCCTTGCGCGGAGTCATCGTACAATCATAAGAATTCTGAATCCACTGGAACTTTGCCTTTCTTCGTAGTTTATGGACTTCATCATCCTCTTCCCTTATTCTCTTCCTCCGGTGTTCCTGCGGTTGATGAGCAAGTGAGGAATTTTATCAGCATCTGGCAGAATACACGTTGCTCTCTTCTGCATGCATGTATGCCACATGTCGTCTGAAGTCTCAAGCAGACAGGAAAAGACGTTCTCCTCCCAACTTTTCTCCTGGTGACAAAATTTGGTTGTCAGCCAAATATAGCCGTTTCAAAGTACCCAGTAATAAACTGGGCCCTCGCTATCTGGGTCCCTATAAAATGTTTAAAACGTTTAAAATCAAGAAACGTTTAAAATACGTTCTTTTGGACTTTGGAATTTTTTTACGTGTACGCCATTGACCGTGTGGTTTAATTAACGATATATTTTTATAGTTCGGACATTTATGCACGCGGCGATACCACATATGTTTATTTTTATTTACACTGTTTTATTTTTTTTTATGGGAAAAGGGGGGTGATTCAAACTTTTATTAGGGAAGGGGTTAAATGACCTTTATTACCACTTTTTTTAAACTTTTTTTTTTTTGCAGTGTTATAGGTCCCATAGGGACACAGATCACTGGCATGTATTAACACGCCTGTGATCAGTGTTATCGACGCTTGACTGCTCCTGCCTGGATCTGAGGCACGGAGCAGTCATTCGTCGATCGGACACCGAGGAGGCAGGTAAGGGCCCTCCCGGTGTCCTGTAAGCGGTTCGGGACGCCGCAATTTCACCGTGGTGGTCCCGAACAGCCTGACTGACTAGCCGGGATATTTTCACTTTCACTTTAGAAGTGGCGGTCAGCTTTGACCGCCGCTTCTAAAGGGTTAATACCGCACAATGCAGCGATCAGCGATGTGTGGTATTAGCCGCGGGTCCCGGCCGTTGATGAGCGCCGGGAGCGGCGCGATGTGATCGGGGGTCGGGTTAAATACATTTTGGACTCCAAGTTTATCAGAGGAAAATGCTTCTTTCTAGTGGATTGGGAAGGATTCGGTCTGGAGGAGAGATCTTGGGAACCAGAAGAAAATATCCTGGACTGTGACCTTCTCAGTAAATTTCTGAGCCGCAAAAGGAGGGGGAGACCAAAAGAGGGGGTACTGTAACACATTGCGCTCCGGCCGCATGCTCTGGCCATGAGCGCATTGTCTCCCTCTCCCTTGCTGCCGACGGAGCTGGGATTCGCATCATGGGATTCCCAACCCGTCACTTACCACAGTCCTCTGCTGCCTCCTCCACTGCCTCTCAGCTCCGGCGCATGTGTCCCCATCGCCCAGGACGCGTGCGCACCGGAGTTTTGAAATTTAAAGGGCCAGTACGCCCATAATTATGTGCAACACCTGACACTATTCTATAAGTCCCTGCACCTTCCACTCTTCCCTGACAGATCTTCAGTGCCATTTGCCTGAGATAAGGCGTACCCTTTGTCTGTTTGCCTAGCCCCTGTTCTGACCCTTCCGCTACGTTATTTGACTATGCACCTTTTGCTGCCTGCCTTGACCTTCTGCTAAGTCTGACTTCGTCTCTGCCTCATCCTACTGTACTTCACCTCGCCCATCTACTTGTGTGGTTGAGTCGTATCGGGGGTGCGACCTGAGTGTCGCCTGCCGCACCAAGCCCATCCTGCCTTGCAGCGGGCTCTGGTGAAGACCAGCGACACCTTAGACTCTGCTCCGCTATACGGCCTGTGTCATCAGCCACACAGGTTAGTGGATCCACATCCAGCACCATTACAACTTGCCAATCAAAACTTTTAACGTGTTGCTAGGACATGTCTAAAGTTTTTTCGAATGACAGTGGCCATATAAGTATTGGATCTGATTTTGGCATGATGTGATGTTTTTAATGTATTTGTAACATGACAGACAATAATAACAACTACAGTATCTGTCCTGTACTAGGCCACATGTAAAAGGATAAATTGACCAATGGCTGTTATGAGCCACTTAGGAGTCAGTATAAGAAATATTCCAACTGTGAAGTATATCAGACATTGACAGTATGAAACTGCTGTACTAAGCCACCAGGGAGTTAGTATGGGAAATACTCTAATTACCACCACTACTGCTTTTGAATAGATGAGTTTATGTCAACTATATATTAACAGCTGTGGAGAAGAAGAGAAGCTTCAGCATTATCTAGAATCCTCTTATGGTAAAAGAAAAAACGTTTGCTATGCATCCTATAACTAATTACTGAGATAAGCCTCGGGGGTGTAGGGTAGCTGGGGTGTTGCTGAGCAGGTATCAGGGGTTTATTAAGCCTTGTCACTCGTGATGCCAGGGTGAGGGTTAAATGCTGAGGTAACGTTGGGCCTATCGCCACCCTTCCCAAAAGTGATAGGTGAGTGCAGAATAACGGATTGTCCACAACCAGTGCTTAGCTGAAAACTTGTAGAAACTTTACTGAAGATTTTCTGTAACATGCAGCAGTAACAACAGTCCAGATAACAGAGTCTATATACAGCTGAAGCAGCGATTGACAGGTGGTTGGAACCTTGTACGTTCTCTTTAGTTTAGGAGGATTTTGTAGCATAGATCCGCTGGATTTAGGGGTAGGTTTAGGTCCTGAGGTCTTGCGGAGATAGTGGAGAATAATAAGAACTCACAGTCTTTAGCGTAGGCTGAGGCCGCAAGGATTAGGCCTAGTGATCGTCTTTGTAAGTTGCGGAGGTCCTACCTCATCCAGAGTCAGCAACCCAAGAGAGAGATTAATGGCTGCAGCTCCCTTATATGGGCAGGGGCTGAGCGGTTTTGGATTGGTCCATATAGCTGTCACTCACCGTTACATTGCGGGTGAACACCTGACACAAGAACCACCAAAGGTCCTTCAACAAACCATAGAGTTCTGAATACAGAGTCACATGACCTAAGGTTCTGCAACACTGACAGGTAGGCATTTAAATATACATATGTACATTTATATTTAGATGAATATTAACTAAGTGAGTGGTGACGAGGGGCTAACGAGAAAAGAGGGACCTCTACCAAGGGGGACCTCTACCAAGGTAGGGTATGCAATACGGTACCGGGACACCACAAACCCCCTTACTTAAAACAAGTCAACCCCGACGCCTGTCCCCTAAGGCAGAGGGACTAGGACTAGGAGAGGATTATTTAAACATATTACACATCCTGACAAAACTTTTCTCTGACTAGCGATAATTTCTTACTCCGAAGATAATGTGGACAAACATTAGACACTTTAAAGCTTTCTAGATATTTATTGTTTTCTTTTAAAGCTTACTAGACATTTATGAAGTTCACTAGACATTTATGAAGCTCACTAGACATTTATGAAGCTATCTAACATTTAGTCTCAAGCTCCCAAGATTTTTATACACAGCTCTCTATACATTTAGTCTCAAGCTGTCTAGACACATATGTCTCACTAAGACATTTTACTTTTTGCCATCCGAGTTTACCTGTTAGTACACAGAAGGGTATATTGGCTTGCCTGAGGCTATCTACCAATAAGTTTAGCTGCTAAGGTTTATTGGCTACACGCTTCTTACCCCTAGAACACGACAGTATAACCTTACCTAGGTTACCTTTAGAAATATGTGTATAATTTTTAGCTCGCAAGAGCACCTACTGGCCAGGCAGTGCATCTCACACACATAATAAAGAAAAGAGAAAGTTAGTGTACATAACAGTGGCAGGAATTGAATATCAATAGGCTACAATTCCTAAAGTGTTTCTTGAGTGTGAGATATATTTTTGTTTGGTATACTGAAAAGACTGAGGTAGTACATTTAAGTGAGCTATTTAAGGTACTATATGTGCAAGTACTGCTGAAAAGTTAGTCTTGATATCTTAAGGGTAGTTTACCCTGAGTAGTCCTTTGAGACCGGTGCTAGCGATTGGCGACTGTAATGCTACTCTCGGAGGAGCCGAGAGAGTCACCCATTTAGCAACTGCTAAAACACCTTTTAAATGTTTCTAGTGTATGTACTTGTGTACAAGAATTATTTAAAATTTTTCCTTTTGTGTACACGTGCATCTAGTGGACAATTTTCCGTGTACAACATTTACTTACTTGTTATGTACACAGACACAAAGCTATTTTTATTTCTGTGTACAAGAACCATATACATTGTCACGATGCCGGCTGGCAGGAGGTGGATCCTCTGTGCCAGAGAGGGATAGCGAGGACCGTGCTAGTGGACCGGTTCTAAGACACTACAGGTTTTCACCAGAGCCCGCCGCAAAGCGGGATGGTCTTGCTGCGGCGGTAGTGACCAGGTCGTATCCACTAGCAACGGCTCACCTCTCTGGCTGCTGAAGATAGGCGAGGTACAAGGGAGTAGGCAGAAGCAAAGTCGGACGTAGCAGAAGGTCGGGGGCAGGCGGCAAGGTTCGTAGTCAGGGGAGATAGCAAAGTTCTGGTACACAGGGTATAAACACACAAAAACGCTTTCACTAGGCTCTAGGGCAACAAGATCCGGCGAGGGAGTGCAGGGGAAGTGAGGTATACATAGGGAAGTGCACAGGTGGGAGCCAATTAAGCTAATTGGGCCAGGCACCAATCATTGGTGCACTGGCCCTTTAAGTCTCAGGGAGCTGGCGCGCGCGCGCCCTAGAGAGCGGAGCCGCGCGCGCCAGCACATGACCGCAGGAGACGGGAACGGGTAAGTGACCTGGGATGCGATTCGCGAGCGGGCGCGTCCCGCTGTGCGAATCGCATCCCCAACGGCCATGACAGGGCAGCGCTCCCGGTCAGCGCTGACCGGGGAGCTGCAGGGAGAAAGGCGCCGTGAGCGCTCCGGGGAGGAGCGGGGACCCGGAGCGCTAGGCGTAACAGTACCCCCCCCCTTAGGTCTCCCCTTCTCTTTATCGGGTAACTGCCTCCCCTGGGATGAGGACACCGGGAAAGGAAGGAGGGATTCCTCAACGGCAGGCAGAACCGCAGGAGTAGGAATGGGGAGAGAGGGCAGAGGGCGAGACCTGGCACGGGGCAGTGTGACACCAGGACGAGGGCCATGAGGGGACACAGAAGCTTGCCTGGGAGGGGGGGAGGGGCATTTCCTGTGGCAGGCAGAGTCCTTAATGACCTTAGGGGGACCGGATACAGGAGGAACCACAGAGTTACGGCAAGGGTTACTGGGAACCGGTTTTAGACAGTTCTTGGCACAAGAGGACCCCCAACTCTTGATCTCCCCAGTGGACCAATCCAGGGTTGGGGAATGAAGTTGAAGCCAGGGAAGTCCAAGGAGAATTTCCGAGGTGCAATTGGGGAGGACCAAAAGTTCAATCCTCTCGTGATGAGATCCGATGCTCATAAGAAGGGGCTCCGTGCGGAAACGTATGGTACAGTCCAACCTGGCTCCGTTGACCGCGGAGATGCGGAGTGGCTTGACAAGACGGGTCACCGGAATATGGAATTTATTCACAAAGGACTCCCGAATAAAATTCCCAGAAGCTCCAGAGTCCAGACAGGCCACGGCTGAGAGGGGAGAGCTGGCTGAAGTGGAAATCCGAACAGGTACCGTGAGACGTGGAGAAGCCGACTTGGCATCAAGAGACGCCACACCCACGAGAGCTGAGTGTGAGCGTGCGTTTCCCAGACGTGGAGGACGGATTGGGCAATCCACCAGAAAATGTTCAGTACTGGCACAGTACAAACAAAGATTCTCTTCCTTACGGCGATTCCTCTCTTCCAGGGTCAGGCGAGACCGATCCACTTGCATGGCCTCCTCGGCGGGAGGCCTAGGCGCAGATTGCAGTGGAGACTGTGGGAGAGGTGGCCAGAGATCTAAGTCTTTTTCCTGGCGGAGCTCTTGATGCCTCTCAGAAAAACGCATGTCAATGCGAGTGGCTAGATGAATGAGTTCATGCAGGCTAGCAGGAGTCTCTCGTGCGGCCAGAACATCTTTAATGTTGCTGGATAGGCCTTTTTTAAAGGTCGCGCAGAGAGCCTCATTATTCCAGGAAAGTTCAGAAGCAAGAGTACGGAATTGTATGGCGTACTCGCCAACGGAGGAATTACCCTGGACCAGGTTCAGCAGGGCAGTCTCAGCAGAAGAGGCTCGGGCAGGTTCCTCAAAGACACTTCGAATTTCCGAGAAGAAGGAGTGTACAGAGGCAGTGACGGGGTCATCACGGTCCCAGAGCGGTGTGGCCCATGACAGGGCTTTTCCAGACAGAAGGCTGACTACGAAAGCCACCTTAGACCTTTCAGTAGGAAACTGATCCGACATCATCTCCAGATGCAGGGAACATTGGGAAAGAAAGCCACGGCAAAACTTAGAGTCCCCATTAAATTTGTCCGGCAAAGACAGGCGGAGGCTAGGAGTGGCCACTCGCTGCGGAAGAGGTGCAGGAGCTGGCGGAGGAGATGGTTGCTGCTGCTGTAGCTGAGACTGAATCTGCTGTAGCTGCGACTGGAGTTGCTGAGTCATGGTGGTCAAGTACGACAGCTGGTGATCTTGTTGGGCAATCTGTCGGGCTTGCTGGGCGACCAGTGTGGGGAGGTCGGCGACAACAGGCAGAGGAACTTCAGCGGGATCCATGGCCGGATCTACTGTCACGATGCCGGCTGGCAGGAGGTGGATCCTCTGTGCCAGAGAGGGATAGCGAGGACCGTGCTAGTGGACCGGTTCTAAGACACTACAGGTTTTCACCAGAGCCCGCCGCAAAGCGGGATGGTCTTGCTGCGGCGGTAGTGACCAGGTCGTATCCACTAGCAACGGCTCACCTCTCTGGCTGCTGAAGATAGGCGAGGTACAAGGGAGTAGGCAGAAGCAAAGTCGGACGTAGCAGAAGGTCGGGGGCAGGCGGCAAGGTTCGTAGTCAGGGGAGATAGCAAAGTTCTGGTACACAGGGTATAAACACACAAAAACGCTTTCACTAGGCTCTAGGGCAACAAGATCCGGCGAGGGAGTGCAGGGGAAGTGAGGTATACATAGGGAAGTGCACAGGTGGGAGCCAATTAAGCTAATTGGGCCAGGCACCAATCATTGGTGCACTGGCCCTTTAAGTCTCAGGGAGCTGGCGCGCGCGCGCCCTAGAGAGCGGAGCCGCGCACGCCAGCACATGACCGCAGGAGACGGGAACGGGTAAGTGACCTGGGATGCGATTCGCGAGCGGGCGCGTCCCGCTGTGCGAATCGCATCCCCAACGGCCATGACAGGGCAGCGCTCCCGGTCAGCGCTGACCGGGGAGCTGCAGGGAGAAAGGCGCCGTGAGCGCTCCGGGGAGGAGCGGGGACCCGGAGCGCTAGGCGTAACATACATTTTTATTACACAGATTTACATATTTATTAACACTCCAACAAACTTCAGGCTCATACACCTGATAAGTGCAATTTTTTGCAAAAAAGTCTTATGAATATAGGGATATATACACAGAACGGGCGTGTAAGGATCTGCAGTCCACCGACACTAGGAGTCCATTGGTAAACACGGCCTTACCACAATCAGCCGGGCACACATCTTACGAATCTCCTACTGGCTAGGAGTCTCTTGATCTAATGATCAGGCACAAGTTTAGTGGTTTACGTTGCTGAACTGGAACTGGAACTGTCTTAGCATAGTCCTGCTAGGCGCATATGTATTGAACTTTTCTGTTGCTGAAAAATAAAAGTGGTTAGCAAGAAGAAACATAACAGTCATCACATGACAGTCCTTCAAAAGACATTTCTCCGAACTCTTGCTGTTCCTCTTCTAGAACCACTAGCTCTTCCAACATCAGGGGCTGGCTGGGAGTTAATATAACTCTCCCACACCACATTGGTGAGAGTAGAGTGGGTTACAGTGGGATTCAAAGTGACCAGGGGTTTACTTGTCGCCCTGGTTACTGGGATCAAGATTGGTGCCAAAGGTTTTAGCCCCATCTCCATGTCTGGAGCATGCCACATCACTTTTGTTGGTACCCTTGCAGAGGGCAAACTCTCATTGCTCCGAGAGGGCCTAGGTACGGTCTTTGGTGCCCGCAGTTTAGGCCTACTTTCCTGGTCCTGGGCAGGCCTTGGCACTTTGCGGTACACTGAAGAAGATGACTGTTGTTGGAGAAGCTCCTCCTCCTTGAGTACGCTGGTGGAGGCATCAGGAGCAGGCCATTTCGGCCTCAGCTGGAAAGGATCCGACTCCCAATCTGTAGAGGGGAAGTATTTGAAGGGAAGTTGTGTTGGAGCTGTTGGTCTGGTGACCGCAGCAGCCCATTCTCCTCGCAGGCCCCGGACGGGGGTGTATTCCACTATTTCACCCACCTCCAGGGAATAGAACTTTTTATGAAGATATGGCCTCTGTACTGCTTGCCGGTTTATGAGGAGGGTTTGCCCTATGTGACAATCTATGAGTGTCCCGTACTCTTACCTTGTCGAACTTGGCCACAGTTGCTCTTTGTTGCTCTAAGGGCTCCTCCCCTTCTCGGAGATGATCCCACTTGCGTATGAACAGTGCCTCCATCTCTTTAGTGTTCTCCTGATAACGAATTCTCTCTTCAGGAGGCATGCACATGCTTAGGGGCGTACAGTTCTCTGTGTCGGGCATTCATTTTGTCCATCAACTCAGCCAGCTCGGCTTCCTGACGGGCCCTTTCTCTTTGTGCAGTTGGGATTGGTGGGAGTGGCTTCCCAGGTGTAGGCTGTAAAACCGCATGCATATACTCAATGAATCCCAGCTCATCCCCAAAAATCCACTGGGGCAAATTTGGTGAGTGCAGTCGTGCACTCGGCAAGCTGGACAGGGGTACTTCAGGCTCAGGGCTGGAGGAGGAAGAAAAGGCCGCCTCTGGCGGGGTACTCACTGTAGACTCCTCCGATGGGATCTCGGCCCACGAGCCCCAAGTCCGGTGGTGAGGGGACAATCTCACCGGCGATGCTACTCCAGGTGTACCAGCGAAGTCTCCAGGAGGTGTATCCGGCCAGTCATCATCATCGTAGGGCAGTGGGGGAAGATTGCAGGCCTCCTCTTTGTCCAACGACAACCGCTGCAGACGGTCGGCAAGTTCGTGGAACAGTTGGGCTGTGACCGCCACAAGTTTCCGTTGCTCCGGCGCCATCTTGGTGCTCTCACCACGTGGAGTGCTGCTTTGCTCCATGTCTGTACTCTCTGTACAGACTGAAGAGGTCGCTGTGCAGGGTTTCCTTTATACTGGGCTTCCCCAAAATGGCTGCCTGTTTGTGAGACGCCAAAAAGGCTTTGTGATAAGCCTCGGGGGGTGTAGGGTAGCTGGGGTGTTGCTGAGCAGGTATCAGGGGTTTATTAACCCTTGTCACTCGTGACGCCAGGGTGAGGGTTAAATGCTGAGGTAACGTTGGGCCTATTGCCACCCTTCCCAAGAGCGATAGGTGAGTGCAGAATAACGGATTGTCCACAACCAATGCTTAGCTGAAAACTTGTAGAAACTTTACTGAAGATTTTCTGTAACATGCAGCAGTAACAACAGTCCAGATAACAGAGTCTATATACAGCTGAAGCAGCGATTGACAGGTGGTTGGGAACTTGTATGTTCTCTTTAGTTTAGGGGGATTTTGTAGCATAGATCCGCTGGATTTAGGGGTAGGTTTAGGTCCTGTGGTCTTGCGGAGATAGCGAGGAATGATAAGAACTCACAGTCTTTAGCGTAGGCTGAGGCCGCATGGATTAGGCCTAGTGATCGTCTTTGTAAGTTGCGGAGGTCCTACCTCATCCAGAGTCAGCAACCCAAGAGAGAGATTAATGGCTGCAGCTCCCTTATATGGGCAGGGTCTGAGCGGTTTTGGATTGGTCCATACAGCTGTCACTCACCGTTACATTGCATTGCGGGTGAACACCTGACACAAGAACCACCAAAGGTCCTTCAACAAACCATAGAGTTCTGAATACCGAGTCACATGACCTAAGGTCCTGCAACGCTAACAGGTAGGCATTTAAATATACATATGTAGATTTATATTTAGATGAATATTAACTAATTGAGGGGTGATGAGGGGCTAACTAGAAAAGAGGGACCCCACTGTTCCTAGGAACTCTGACTTTGGGGACCTCTACCAAGGTAAGTGTCACGATCCCGGCTGGTAGGAGGTGGATCCTCTGTGCCAGAGAGGGATTGGCGAGGACCGCGCTAGTGGACCGGTTCTAAGTCACTACTGGTTTTCACCAGAGCCCGCCGCAAAGCGGGATGGTCTTGCTGCGGCGGTAGTGACCAGGTCGTATCCACTAGCAACGGCTCAACCTCTCTGACTGCTGAAGATAGGCGAGGTACAAGGGAGTAGACAAAGGCAAGGTCGGACGTAGCAGAAGGTCGGGGCAGGCAGCAAGGGTCGTAGTCAGGGGCAACGGCAGGAGGTCTGGAACACGGGCTAGGAACAAACAAGGGAACGCTTTCACTAGGCACAAGGGCAACAAGATCCGGCAAGGGAGTGCAGGGGAAGTGAGGTATAAGTAGGGAGTGCACAGGTGGAAACTAATTAAGCTAATTGGGAAGATTGGGCCAGGCACCATCATTGGTGCACTGGCCCTTTAAATCGCAGAGACCCGGCGCGCGCGCGCCCTAGGGAGCGGGGCCGCGCGCGCCGGGACAGGACCGACGGAGAGCAAGTCAGGTACGGGGACCGGGGTGCGCATCGCGAGCGGGCGCCACCCGCATCGCGAATCGCATCCCGGCTGGAGGCGGGACCGCAGCGCACCCGGTCAGTGGATCTGACCGGGGCGCTGCAACAACGAGGATGAGGCGAGCGCTCCGGGGAGGAACGGGGACCCGGAGCGCTCGGCGTAACAATACCCCCCCCCTTGGGTCTCCCCCTCTTCTTGGGGCCAAAGAACCTGAGGAAAAAAAACTCAATTTTTTCGTGATGAGGTCCGATGCACATTAGGAGGGGTTCCGTGCGGTAACGCACGAGACAGTCCAATTTTTCATTGTAAACACAATTGATGTAGAGGGGTCTGGCGAGACTGGTCACAGGGACGTTGAACCTGTTGATAAGAGAGGCCAAAAAAAAATTTCCTGCAGATCCGGAATCCAAGAAGGCCATAGTAGAGAAGGTAGAGGCAGATATCCGCACAGGCACAGTAAGGCGTGGAGAAGCAGAGTTGACATCAAGAACTGTGTCACCTTTGTGCGGAGTCAGCGTACGTCTTTCCAGGCGGGGAGAACGGATAGGACAATCCTTCAGGAAGTGTTCGGTACCGGCATAGTACAGGCAAAGATTCTCCATGCGGCGTCGTGTCCTCTCTTGAGGTGTCAAGCGAGACCGGTCAACTTGCATAGCCTCCACGGCGGGAGGCACAGGAACGGTTTGCAGAGGACCAGAGGAGAGAGGAGCCGGGGAGAAAAAACGCCTCGTGCGAACAAAGTCCATATCCAGGCGGAGCTCCAGACGCCATCCGGAAAAACGCATGTCAATGCGAGTGGCAAGATGAATGAGTTCATGTAGGTTAGCAGGAGTCTCTCGTGCGGCCAGAACATCTTTAATGTTGCTGGATAGGCCTTTTTTAAAGGTCGCGCAGAGAGCCTCACTATTCCAGGACAACTCGGAAGCAAGAGCACGGAACTGAATGGCGTACTCGCCAACGGAAGAAACACCCTGGGCCAGGTTCAGCAGGGCAGTCTCGGCAGAAGAAGCTCGGGCAGGCTCCTCGAAGACACCACGGACCTCAGCGAAGAAGGACTGGACTGTGGCTGTGGCAGGATCATTGCGGTCCCAGAGTGGTGTGGCCCCAGACAAGGCCTTTCCAGAAAGGAGACCACGGCAGAGTCTAGAGTCCTCATCAAATTTGTCCGGCAGGGACAAGCAGGGGTTAGGAGCGGCCGGTTGCTGCGGAGGAGTTGCAGGAGCCGGCGGAGGAGATGGTTGTTGCAGTTGCAGCTGCTGTAACTGTGACTTCAGTTGCTGTGTCACGGTGGACAAGTATGCCAGCTGGTGATTTTGTTGGGTGATCATCGTGGAAATGTCGGCAAGACTTGACAGCGGCACCTCAGCGGAATCCATGGCCGGACGCTGCGGAGGAGTTGCAGGAGACGGCGGAGGAGATGGTTGTTGCAGTTGCAGCTGCTGTGTCAGTGGCAGCAGCTGCTGTAACTGTGACTTCAGTTGCTGTTTCACGGAGGACAAGTATGCCAGCTGGTGATTTTGTTGGGTGATCATCGTGAAAATGTCGGCAAGACTTGACAGCGGCACCTCAGCGGAATCCATGGCCGGATCTACTGTCACGATCCCGGCTGGTAGGAGGTGGATCCTCTGTGCCAGAGAGGGATTGGCGAGGACCGCGCTAGTGGACCGGTTCTAAGTCACTACTGGTTTTCACCAGAGCCCGCCGCAAAGCGGGATGGTCTTGCTGCGGCGGTAGTGACCAGATCGTATCCACTAGCAACGGCTCAACCTCTCTGACTGCTGAAGATAGGCGAGGTACAAGGGAGTAGACAAAGGCAAGGTCGGACGTAGCAGAAGGTCGGGGCAGGCAGCAAGGATCGTAGTCAGGGGCAACGGCAGGAGGTCTGGAACACGGGCTAGGAACAAACAAGGGAACGCTTTCACTAGGCACAAGGGCAACAAGATCCGGCAAGGGAGTGCAGGGGAAGTGAGGTATAAGTAGGGAGTGCACAGGTGGAAACTAATTAAGCTAATTGGGAAGATTGGGCCAGGCACCATCATTGGTGCACTGGCCCTTTAAATCGCAGAGACCCGGCGCGCGCGCGCCCTAGGGAGCGGGGCTGCGCGCGCCGGGACAGGACCGACGGAGAGCAAGTCAGGTACGGGGACCGGGGTGCGCATCACGAGCGGGCGCGACCCGCATCGCGAATCGCATCCCGGCTGGAGGCGGGACCGCAGCGCACCCGGTCAGTGGATCTGACCGGGGCGCTGCAACAACGAGGATGAGGCGAGCGCTCCGGGGAGGAACGGGGACCCGGAGTGCTCGGCGTAACAGTAAGGAATGCAACGGTACCGGACACCACATTACTATCATAACAGTATAACTATACACACACATAACTGTCAGTAGAAAGACAGACAGGCATAGAAATAATGTCACTGTTCATCCATATACTCATTGCAATCAGCTACAATACCAGAAAATCTTTTTTTTCTAATCCCGGATAACCCTGTTAAGTGGCTCGTGAGTCTATAAGGTTATCTCAATTTACAGCCTAGGCTTTCATCAGATAAATATTGTACACACCTAGAATACTGAATTGTGATAGTTGCAAGTAGTGAAAAAAAATGGCAATTGTAAAAATAAATCTTTAGATTAGCATCAATTTACACCTTTTGGACCTCTGCTTGTGACTGTAAATTTTGTTTTTCCCAAATAAACTGAAATAAACCGAGAACATATCTGTTCCTTTGCCTGATTTGCCATATAACCCCTAGAGTATTAACACAATGGAGTTACCTTGACAGCAATTACATTACAATTGTTCCTATTCAAGTTACTAAGAGAGTAAGTGTGGGGAAAAATATACACAACAATATTCTGTTGTTCACTTGATTATTTTTTCACTTTATAAATCATTTTTTACAGGGAATTACAGGCTCTTACACTTTTTGAGAAGTAAACATCTAACACGGAAAGTGTTCGAACTTTGCCAGGCTCTGCTTGTGAGAACCTGGCACCCAGGTAATAGTAGACGAAGGGATGAGAAACATCTAACATTTTGGTGCCTGAATAAATGGAGGAAATACTAGAAACACTGAGGGAAACCCTGCAGCTTGCAGCAAGGCCACATGGCTCCAGGTTATCCAACAATTGCTTGCATTTATGTGACATACAGCTTCCAGACCAATAAGCAGACAGCATAGATGTGGGTTTAAGCAGCTGATAAAGCCCCATGCACTGCATTGCAGCCGCCAGCTTGAGGAAAGAAAGCTGAGAGAGAGCCCAGAGGAACTACTGATCCCTGAAAGCCTTTACAAATCCAGTGGAATTTTACAGAAAGCTGAGAAAAGCATTGAGCAGCGGGCTGACCTCAGACAGTTACCTCCTGTCACCTACATAACTGTGGTTACAAATACTATGAGCTACAAATCCTAGCAGTCTGACTGCTGAAGTATCACATAAAAGCTATCACATTACAATACCTAGGAATCTGAGCAAAGCATTGGGCTAACCTGTATTTTAACATAAATGTGAATTTTAAAGTATTAAACATAAAAAAAACATATAGGCCCTTATTTACTATTGCAAACCCGACATGCTTTATTGGGTTGTGTGCCAGTTTCGGGCGCACTGCGCCTGAAATTCTGTCTGCGCCAGAATATGCGCCTGAAATTCTGTCTGCGCCTGAATTTGCACCTGAAATTGCGCCTGAATTGAAAAAACCCAACTAACTCTCCATTTTGCTAAGAAAACCCGAAAAAGGGTCGTGGTCATCGGGAAAAGGGGGCATGGTCACATAAAAGGGGCGTGTTCCCGACATTTTCACAAAATCCCAACATATTTACTAAAGTTTCCACAGAAAATGTGGTGGATTTGAGCTGAGGAAAACCCTACAGGTCAGAGCATGTGTAAAAAATGCAAAGTGTAGGGAAAGAGGAAACTGTAGGGAAAGCTTAGTAAATACCGTGGAAAATAAATTGTAGGGAATTTAAACCCACAAAGAAACCTACACAACACTATTAGTAAATAAGGGCCATAGTATTTTTTCATGTGTGCAATATTAAATGGTATTAAAAGTGTTTAGAGTAAATGTGGAATAGCCATCTAAGGTCAGGTTATGTGTATTTTATGGATTCAATCAAACATCACATTTCTACCTGGGTTCAACATAACTAACTGCACATTGAAAATGTTCAGAGTGAATGTGGAATAGCTATCTAAGGCCAGGTTACATGTATTTTCTGAATTTAATAAAAATATATAGTATTTCTACTTGTTTACCATACCTACGCATTGAAAGTGTTAAGAATAAATTCAGAATAGCCATCTAAGGCCAAGCCACATGTATTTTCTGGGTTCAATCAAACATTGAGTATTTCTACCTGTATTTAACATAAAGGCATTGAAAATGAAAGTTAACTAGGAGGTAAGTGAAAAATTTACCCGGCAGTACCAGCACCAGTACAAGTGGCAGAGGCAGAGTGGTGGCTGGCGGTAGTAGTAGCAACCATGCTAACAAAAGTTGTCACTGTCTTCCAGGGTTTTTGGAGGATAGTATGTCCCTTGTCAATTGGTTGACGATGACGTTGAGCTAGGCGTCAGTGGATTCCTCAACACCTACAGTTACATGGCACAGTGGAAATGTCTATGCTAGATTGTCTGTTCCATCATCTCTGTCTTTGTTTCCCCATAGATGGAAGCAGTAGCCGAACATAGTGGGACTGGTGGTGGTAGGTATGGTGGTGAGATTGTAAAGCATCATGATGCATATTCTGAGAGAGAGCAAGGAGTCCATGATAAGACATCACATCAGAAGTTTATACTGAGAGGAGTGGTGGGGATGATAAGTTGGAGTTTGATCATGATAATGTCAGCAGACAGAGTTGGGTGTTGGTGTACCTATCACTTTACAGTATCCGGCCATGTGAAAATGATTTTATATGATACCAGATGCAGAAAACCAGGCACAGTGCCATCTCTGTAAAAAGTAAAAAAAAGGCATATCCAGGATCCAAAAATATGAATTACAGCTCTACGTAAGCACATGGAGTGGCTTCCCAAGCCCTGGCTAGAAGTTTTACTAGTTCTACATTGCCTGTTTTCTGCTGGCTACTACAACTACCACCAGTCTACCACTCTTGGTGCTGTTACTACCAGCCAGTCTGCACATAAATAACCTATGATCCCAAAGAAAGGTAACTTTTTTGGGGCTTTTCATGCAAAAGCCATTTTCTTCATAATTTTTGGGCAGCAATCTTGTTGTTACTTCTGTAAAGGTAGAATTTTTGGACTCCAAAAAAAGGGATAATTTTCTTTGGCTTTTTATACAATATCTCTTTCTTCTTCACCTATTTAGAAAAATAGGAGAATTTTTGAGAATTCTTCAAACTTTCAATATTTACAAAAGCAATTTCTTTACTATCTACAAATTCTTCACTATTTTGAAACACCAATCCTGTTGCCTCTCCCACCAAAAAGGGAGAATTATTGGATCATTTGCCAAATAACAGGGATACTTTATGCACCTTTATTGTAGTGTTAAATAGCATACAAAATCTACAAGTGAACTATATCAGCTGTGAGCTACACATACTTTTTTTAAAATACATTTTTATTAATCAATTTCCGTTCTTACAAATCTTCAAAGGAAAAAAAAAAACATTTACATCAATACATTGACTCCCCTTTCCCCCCAGAGCTCCCCTCAATCCCCCTCCCTTCCTTTTTACAATCTTTAATCATGTTATATGGTAGGGAGCCAGGAGGCAAGAATCAGTTATGTTTTATCATTTACATACTCGTCTTCTACTAATAGGAGTTCCATCCTTCTCCCACTTCATAATTTTTCACCCATTTATTAAACTATTTGTTTCTGCCTCCTAACTCCCCATCCCTTTACAATAACAGAACAAGAAAAAAAAAACAACCCCCCTTTCCTCTCCTCATCCATACTGGGCCCCTTCTTAGTTTAATTCTATTATTCCTAGTTTGTATTCCTTATTTGTTATCTCTCTCCAGTCATTAAACTTATAGGAAGTTTGGAGAGATCCATTTTCTTACTATTAGGAGTCTTGCACAGAACAACAACCTGTGTACCAGTTTCTCAATCCTCTTGGGAATCGCCAGTTCAGAGTCACTCCCCAATATTGCCCCCAGGGGAGTAAGAACTACTTTTATTTTCAACCTCTTTTCTATTTCCTGTCTTGCTTCTATCCAAAATTCTTGCACTCTTTCAAAGGACCATACCATATGCAAAAACCCAGCTTCTTCCTCCATGCATTTCGGGCATCTAATATTTAGTCTCATTCCTATTTTACAAAGGAATTGTTGAGTATAATATAATCTATAAACCATATTGAATTGTATGAATCTGTGGTTATTATTTATTGGGACCTGATAAATCCTTTTATAGATTACTTCCTATGTCTTGCTACCCATCGGCCCTAACTCAGATTGCCAGTTTTTGGCACTATTATGTGCCTGTAGTTGTTTTGG
This sequence comes from Hyla sarda, assembly GCF_029499605.1. Classification (NCBI taxonomy): domain Eukaryota; kingdom Metazoa; phylum Chordata; class Amphibia; order Anura; family Hylidae; genus Hyla; species Hyla sarda. The sequence goes on along the minus strand of NC_079191.1, from coordinate 197,609,456 downwards.
GGCATCGCCCAATAACATATATATATATATATATATATATATATATATATATATATATATATATATATTTATAGGACATAACTTTTTTCTGTATGTTACTCTCCATTAACTGCCTTAGTTCTTCTGATGCGGGGGTTATCCTCAAACCTTCTCTTATTGTGCTCATAACTATACTTCTCAATCTAATTTATTCAAACCATGTTTTTCCCTCAACTTCATTACTACTTTAAATTACTTCCCAATCCAGCAATTTACCTTCGTGCCAAAGATCCTTCACCATTCGAATGCCTAGATTCCTTAATCTTTCCATTTCTTTATATTTAATTTCCTCCCTTAACCCCTTAAGGACGCAGGACGTAAATGTACGTTCTGGTGCGGTGGTACTTAACGCACCAGGACGTACATTTACGTCCTGTGCATAACCGCGGGCATCGGAGCGATGCCCGTGTCATGCGCGGCTGATCCCGGCTGCTGATCGCAGCCAGGGACCCGCCGGCAATGGCCGCCGCCCGCGATCTCGCGGGCGTCCGCCATTAACCCCTCAGGTGCCGGGATTAATACAGATCCCGGCATCTGCGGCAGTGCGCGATTTCAATGAATGATCGGATCGCCCGCAGCGCTGCTGCGGGGATCCGATCATTCAGAACGCCGCTCGGAGGTCCTCTCACCTTCCTCCTTCCGGCTCCCGGCGTCTCCTGCTCTGGTCTGAGATCGAGCAGACCAGAGCAAAAGATGACCGATAACACTGATCTGTTCTATGTCCTATACATAGAACAGATTAGTATTAGCAATCATGGTATTGCTATGAATAGTCCCCTATGGGGACTATTCAAGTGTAAAAAAAAATGTAAAAAAATGTAAAAGTAAAAGTGAAAAAAAAGTGAAAAATCCCCTCCCCCAATAAAAAAGTAAAATGTCCGTTTTTTCCTATTTTACCCCCAAAAAGCGTAAAAAATAAATTTTATAGACATACTTGGTATCGCCGCGTGTGTAAATGTCCGAACTATTAAAATAAAATGTTAATGATCCCGTACGGTGAACGGCGTGAACAACAACAAAAAAAAAGTCCAAAATTGCTACTTTTTTAATACATTTTATTAAAAAAAAATTATAAAAAATGTATTAAAAGTTTTTTATATGCAAATGTGGTATCAAAAAAAAGTACAGATCACGGTGCAAAAAATGAGCCCTCATACCGCCGCTTATACGGAAAAATAAAAAAGTTATAGGTCATCAAAATAAAGGGATTATAAATGTACTAATTTGGTTACAAAGTTTGTAATTTTTTTTAAGCACAACAATAATAGAAAAGTATGTAATAATGGGTATCATTTTAATCGTATTGACCCTCAGAATAAAGAACACACGTCATTTTTACCATAAATTGTACGGCGTGAAAACGAAACCTTCCAAAATTAGCAAAATTGCATTTTTCTTTTTAATTTCCCCACAAAAATAGTGTTTTTTGGTTGCACCATACATTTTATGATATAATGAGTTATGTCATTACAAAGGGCAACTGGTTGCGCAAAAAACAAGCCCTCATACTAGTGGATAAAAATATAAAAGAGTTATGATTTTTAGAAGGCGAGGAGGAAAAAATGAAAACGTAAAAATTAGTCCTTAAGGCCAAAATGGGCTGAGTCCTTAAGGGGTTAAAGCGTACCCATCAGATCCAACAAAAAACATATTTTTTTATATATCACTCAGTACCTAATCCTGACCATTACATCTAATTTTTATGTATCTAGCACCTTTATTTATTTTTTTATTACACTTTTTATTACACTTTTATTACACTAGTATGAATTCCTCTCAAAGGGAGGGGGTGTGGCCTCACTGTGCAGGTCTCCGCCCCCTCCCTCAGTATGCTGTCTGCTCAAATCTCCTTTAGCATTAGCAAAACTACAACTCCCAGCTTATCCTCACTGACAGTAGCAGAACACAAGCTGACAGTGGGAGGATTTTTCCTCCAGCAGAGAGCCCTGCGCTCAGGGCTGTCAATCAAGGAATTGTGTCCATGACATGGTGATGACGCATGAACACAGCAAGACTAGTATGTGTCCAAGCAGGCAGGGGGGGGGGGGGGGCAGTTGTTTGATTGGCTTTTTCAGTATGAAATACTGAAAATGCTCTAATGAAAGCAATTGCAAAACCTATTGGTCTTGCATGCTTTACAACATATGAAAAGTTTTTGTTTCTGAGAGTGCCCATTTTGGTGTAGATTATTCCATACTATGGCTGTGTCAAGCATCCCACTTATTCCCATTTCTTTTTTTACCGAAATCCAATTTTTTCCTAGGCTCGCCACCATAAGGTGATTACTCCATATTTTCCTACCCAGTTGCCCTGATTCTAGTACTTCGAAGATACTATCATATCTACCCTGACAATTCCCCATCAAAAATGAAAGCAAGGAGAATCTTCTCCACTCACTTATATAATATAACTCAGAAGCTAGAAAATACCATCTGATGTCCGGGAGTGACATACCCCCTTTGCCCCATGGTAGGCATAAGTCATCTATCTTTATACGCCTCCTCTTCCTCCCCCATATCAAGGAATTTAAAATTTTAATTATTTTTTTAAGGATACTGTTTTCAAACAATATGGGTGAAGACTCGAATACGTACAGCAATTTCGGAAGTATTATAGTTTTAATCAGTACTATTTTATCCGCTCTAGATATTTTAAATTCATTCCAGACCTTGTTTTTTTTTTCTTTCAATTTTACTTATTATTGGATTTAAATAAAATTTATGATGATTCTCCAACTTCGCTGAGATTTGTATTCCCAAGTAGGTGAAATAGTCTTCCTTCCCAAGGACTCTCACCCCACAATCCGATGCTAGTTCTTCTACTCCGAATGGTAACAGTACTGACTTTGACCAATTTATACTTAATCCCGTGTATTCTCCATACTCCTCAATCACCTATATTACTCTGGGCAGACATATTTGCTTTTCCAGAAAAAACAAGATGTCATCAGCATATAGCGACAGTTTGTCCTCCCCCCCCACCCCCGCTCCAAACCCACCAATGCTGTTATTGCTATTATCTCCTCGGATCTTTATCGCCAGTGGTTCAATGCTCAGGGCAAAGAACAAAGGGGAGAGAGGATACCCCTGATGCGTTCCTCTCGACAGTGAAAAACAATATGATAAATGCCCCTCAATTCGAACCCTGACCGAAAATCTGACCATACTTTCAATATACCATATTTTTCGCCCTATAAGACGCACTTTTTCTTCCCCAAAACTGGGGGGGAAAGTTGGTGCGTCTTATACGGCGAATACACACCTATCGCGGTGGTTCCTGCGCCCATCAACGGCCAGGACCCGCAGCTAATACAGGACATCACCGATCGTGGTGATGCCCTGTATTAACCCTCCAGACGCGGCGATCAAAGCTCACCGCCGTGTCTGAAGCGAAAAATAACACTAACCCGGCTGTTCAGTCGGGCTGTTCTGGACCGCCGTGGTGAAATCGCGGCGTCCCGAACAGCTTACAGGACACCGGGAGGGACCTGCCTCCTCGGGGTCTGCTCCGTGCCGGGATCCCCTGCATGGCCGGCGCTCTCCTTCGATGTCATCACGTCATCTCGCACGCTGTCCCGTCATCCAATAGGAGCGGCATGCGTAGCGACGTGATGAGGGCAACGGAGAGCGTGGATCACGGGGACGCGGCGACAGCGATGGAGCGACATCCAGGGCAGCGGTGACGGGTCCGGAGCGGCGGGGACAGGTGAGTACTACCTCCTATCCAGTGGTCTTCAACCTGCGGACCTCCAGATGTTGCAAAACTACAATTCCCAGCATGCCCGGACAGCCAACCTTTAAAATAGGGTGCGTCCTATAGGGCGAAAAATACGATACTTCAAATAGTAACCCATCGGTACTGGGCGAAGTATTACCTTTTATTGACGTAGCTGTGAGCTACACATACTTAATGAACTGAGTGTTACACTATGCGCTCCGGCCTCACACGCTGGCCGTGAGCGCATGGTCCCATTACTTTCTTCTCCCGATGGGGCTGGGACTCGCATCGCGGGACGCTGCCACATGCGAGCCCCAGTCCGTCACTCTCCGGGTGTTTCTCCTGCCTCTGCCTCCACCTCTCTGCTCCAGCGCGTGTGTCCCCATCCCTTAGGGCGTGCGCGCACTGGAACTTTAAGATTTAAAGGGCCAGTACGCTCATTAGTGTAACCACCTGTGGCTTGTTTATAAATTCCTCCACCCTCCTCAGTTCTCCGCCGGATCTTTGGTTTGCCTTGTGCCCAAGAGAAAGTGTTCCTTTGTATTGCCTTGCTGTGTACCAGATCTCCTGCTCTTGTGACTTGACCTTGCTCCTCTGCCGCCTGCCTACTGAACTCCTGCTACGTCCCGACTATGCTACTATGCTACCTCACCTACTGCTATCCAGACTACGAGTTGCCTCATCCTTCCTGTGCCTCGCATCTCCTCAGCCGGCTGTGTGGTTGAGCCATGCCAGGGGTAGCGACCTGGGTGTTGCCTGCAGCTGCAAGCCCATCATGCTTTGCGACAGGCTCTGGTGAAGACCAGCTGCACCTTAGATTCCACTCCATTCCATTCCACTGGTACGGTCCGAGTCATCTGCCACACAGGTCCAGCGGATCCACATACACCGGAGTTCCTGTCTTCACAAATGTGAGTGTTACACTGAGCATGTCAAAGAGTAACTGGTGTGAGAGCAAGCAGATGCAGTGACCGCCATTGACAAGATGCTGCAGATGCCTCATGTGGTAACTGGTTAGAAGATCCTGCTGTTGCCAGTTTGAATAACCTGTCATCACGTGTTGAGAGACTCTTGTCAGTAGCGACTGTAGCATTAATGTAACAACAAGATATGAGCGAATCGAAGCTGATGAAGCCGAATTCATTACGAATTTCATGAAAAATTTGATTTGCAATGAATGCGAATATTGCCATGATTCTCTTCATTAAACTCCATTTACTGCGGTCCAAGCTCAGGGGCATCTAAAATGGTGGATCCACATGTCAGTACATGGGGCAAGGAACGCTGGGAAGGCGAGAAGGCAAGGCGGGAAGGGAAGTAGGCAGGATGACCATGAATCACATGCAGGTTGCAGCTTATCAGCAGCCAGTCACCCCTGTGATGTCACAGCCCTATTTATTTGACAGCCATTTGGCGGCTCGTCATTTCATTCATTACACTGCAGAGAGATAGGACGGACATTGCTGTGTGTGTTACACAGAAAAGCTTGTTGCAGCAGCGTTTCACCTCTTCTGTAGGACACAGAGCACAGGGTTTTTGAACAGAAATGAATTCTTACTACAGCGATTAACCCCTCAATCACTGTGAACAGCATTTTATTACAGGGGGGGGGGGGGGCAGAGAGCTGTGTGTTGCCTCAGCTGAAGAATCGTTTTCACAGGAGGGTGAATTTTTTTTTAGGGCAAATCTGTGTCTTTGTTCCACATTAACTGGTCTGCTGGTTATATTAGTCTGTAGACGGTATAATCCATACCCAGAAGTCCATTCCTAATAGTATTTGAGAGAGAGAGTATTTTTGCAATTTTGGGTTAGTACACAGTGACTGTGTCTGCAGCACTGTTGTGTACTGCTGGTGTTGTGGAATTTTTTTTTATTTTTAGCATACTGAAGCGCATTTTTCTGCCCTCATAAGTGCATATTACATACCTACATCTAAGTGGTGTTCTATTTTGTACCTGTTAATCTGTCAAGGGCCTAGATACTGTGAAAGTTCAGGCAAAATTAATTACTGGCTGGTGTTTTACTAAAATATGTTTTTTTAAGCGTACTTACTGTACCACATTTTCCTGCCCTCATAAGCACATACCACATACATACATCTAAGTAATGTTCTATTTTGTACCTGTTAATCTGTCAAGGGCCTACATACTGTGAAACGCCAGGCAAAAGTACTCACCGGCTGGTGTTGTACTCAAATACTTTTTTAAGTGTACTGTAGCGCATTTTTCTGCCCTCATAAGTGCATACCACATACCTACATCTAAGTAGTGTACTATTTTTTACCTGATAATCTGTCAAGGGCCTAGATATCGGGAAAGTCCAGGCAAAAGTACTCACCGGCTGGTGTTGTACTCAGATACTTTTTTAAGTGTACTGTAGCACATTTTTCTGCCCTCATAAGTGCATACCACATACCTACATCTACGTAATGTATCATTTTGTACCTGTTAAACCCTCAAGGGCCTAGATACTGTGAAAGGACAGTCAAAAGTACACACCTGCTGCTGTTCTAGACAAATACGCACTAAGTTTGTCAGGCAGAGAAGTGCTAGGACGTGTACAGAGGAGTGGCAGACGCCTAAATTCATCAGGCCGAGGTCGCAGCAGACTAGGGGTGAGTGGCTGCAGGAGTTGTAACGGTCATGTCTCGACCAGCAACCCATCTGCCGTCATCGATTGGTTAACATGGTCATCCACTTTTTCACAAGTGACATCTGATACCCCCAGTCAACAGTCGGTGGGTTCCTCACACACAACTCTCAGTTGGCATGGCCCTGGAGTAGTCCCTGTCCTCCCATTGCCTCTTTACTATGCTGTTCCCTCCCCTAAAGAAGTGTCTCATGCTGTGGGTTCAGCTCCACTATTCAGTGAGGATGATCTAATAGAGGACAGTCAGCAGCTACTGCCCAGCCAAGAAGTGGAGAAGACATTTGCCGCTTCTCCCGCTAGGCGGGCAAGTAGTGATGAGGAGAGTGATGTGGGAGGCAGTGTTGCCAGGGTTCAGGGTCCTGAAGCAGAAACTGTTGAGGAACCTGAGGAGGACATCAGGGACGTGCAGTCACTTGTTGATGATGATGGAGCTGATCGCAATTGGGAGCCGGGTGCAGAAGGGGCTTCATCATCATCAGGAGAAGAGAGTTGCATGTTGCCCGTGAGGAGCAGCTGAGTCAGCAAGGTGGTAGCATGGTTGGCAGTCAGAATGGTGGCAGAGGTGGAAATTCCTGAGCCAAACATGCTCAGGGGAGACAACCTGCTTCGTGGCAGCCTACCAATGTTGGCACCACGGCCCTGCGTCAACATATGCTTCGCCACCATAAAGCAGCCAGGGAGAAGCGTGGCTCAGATGTAGTGGTCCAGCCGGCTGCATCACCCAGTGGCACGCCGCTCCCTCTTTCAATCAGCCAAGGCTCCTCCACCTCAGCCGAAAGGAAGCTGTGTGTCATACGCTCTTTCTGTCGCTCCAGATGCTCCTGCTCCTACTTTTAGTCAGCCATTCCGACTACAATCCATTGGCGAAGCCATGTTCAAGAAACAACAGTATGCACCCACTCATCCAATGGCACTGAAGCTGAATGTACTCCTGTACAAGTTGCTGGTGCTGCAGTCCCTCCCTTTTCAAGTGGTTGACTCTGCACCTTTCAGAGAACTGATGGCTTGTGCAGAGGCCAGGTGGAGAGTTCCAAGCAGTCATTTCTTTGTGCAGGGCTGGTACTGCCTTCTTCGCAATTTTGTGGAACAGAAGGTGGGCCAGTCCTTGAGCCTGTCGGTGTGTACCAAAGTGCACGGCAGCACCGACGTCTGGAGCTGTAACTAAGGTCAGGGACAATACATGTCCTTTACGGCTCACTGGGTGAATGTGGTTCCTGCACAGCCACAACACCAACTTGGACAGGTCATGCCGCTTACTCCTCCACGCTCTCAGGCCGTTGGTCCTGTGACAGTGTGTGACTCCCCCTCCTCATCCTCCAGTGTGTCCTCAGCCTCCACTGCCCAGACAAGTCTCAGTAGCCCTTCAGCATACCATGTGTGCAGGGCACGCGGTGTCATGCTGTTCTTCACATGGTTTGCCTTGGCAAAAGGAGTCACACAGGGGAGGAACTGCTAAAAGTCATTCGTAAAGAAATCGGAGCATGGCTTACTCCACGAAAACTGGAAATGGGACCATGGTGACTGACAACGGAAAGAACATCTTGCATGCGCTGGGACTGGGAAGGCTCAGCCATGCGCCCTGCATGGCACACGTGTTCAATCTGGTTCTAAAGCAGTTCCTGAAGTGTTCCCCCGTTTGCAAGACTTCCTAACAATGGGAAGGAAACTTTGCATGCACTTAAGCCACTCGTACACCGCAAAACACACCCTACTTGAGCTGCAGCATCAGAATGGTATCCCACAACATAGTCTGATTTGTGACATTGCCACAAGTTGGAATTCCACCCTCCATATGTTGGACCGACTGTACGAACAGAGAAAAGCCATCAACGACTTCTTGATGATCCAAGCAGATAGGGTTACTCCCCTGTGAAACTTCAATGTGAACCAGTGGCAGCTCATAGGTGACACCTGCCGTTTGATCAGGCCCTTTGAAGAAGCCATATTATTAGTAAGTCGCCAGGATTACGGGATGAACAACGCCATTCTATTGCTTCATTTCTTAAAACACGTGTTGGAAACAATGGCTGGTAAGGGTGCTGGAGACATGGCGCCTACATCTCACGGCCACATGAACCCTGTGGGGGCTGAATTGGAGGAGGAGGAGGGGGAGGGGCACAGTGGAGCACAGTTTAGGTTTCACCAAATGGGCGGTTTTTCTAGTAATCTGACAGAAGAGGAGCAGGAACAGCCACAGGAGCTAGAAGGTATGAGGAAGGTGAGACAGAGGAGTCAGACACACCGTGACAGTATGCAGTGGAGATGGAGGCAGGGAGTCCCTCCGAGGCACTTGCACAAATGGCACAATACATGCTCACTTGCTTGCGTAGTGACAGAAGAATTGTAACCATTCAGCAGCGGGATTACTTATGGATCTCCACCTTATTGGACCCTCGCTACTGCCACAAAATAGGGGCCTGTTTTACACCCACTGGGGGAGATTTATCAAAATCTGTCCAGAGGAAAAGTTGCCCAGTTGCCCATAGCAACCAATCAGCTCACTGCTTTCATTTTTAACAAGGCCTCTGCAAAATGAAAGAAGTAATTTGATTGGTTGCTATGGGCAACTGGGCAACTTTTCCTTTGCACAGGTTTTGATAAATCTCCCCCACTGAGAGGGAGGACAAACTGACCTGCTACAGAGCCATCCTATGTAGTCAGTTGACTGATGCCTATCTGTGCCGTCGTCCATCCTATCGCAGATCTGAATTGGAGGGCCCGCTGTGCTCACCTTCCACTGCCATGGCTGCTGGGGAGGGGTGGGGTGGCAGGAGCAGTACCAGCTCCATCAGCAGCAGCCTGAGTCTACAGTCACTGATGAGTAGCTTTCTACACCCACATAGTGAAGCAACTCATCAGCAGCAGGTACACCTGAAGCAGCACCTGAACCAGCAGGTGTGGCATACCTTGACATGCCCAGACCAACACACTTTGAAGAGCCGCTGGACTTCTGGGCAGCCAAACTTGATTTGTTGCTGCAACTAGCAGAGTTTGCCCTGGAAATGCTGTCCTGACGGCCAGTAGTGTGCCATCAGAGCGGGTGTTTTGTGCGGCGGGGGCCATAGTCACCCCAAGGAGAACTCGTCTGTCCACGAAACATGTGGAGAGACTGACCTTTGTGAAGATGAATCAGGCATGGATCAGCCAGGATTTCCAATCACCAATGCCTGATGCATCAGAGTAGATTGACCATGGTGCCACACCAACACTTCACAAATATGGATAGTGCCAAACAGATTTAAGGTGCTGCTCCCCAGTTACATACATTTCTCCGCATCAGTCCTTTTTTCACCCACCTTCGTCACCGGGTACTGGTATTGCCACCCACCGCACCACTCTGTCACCGGGTCACTTTCAGGACTCCTGATACTGCTGCTGCCACCTCCAGGCTGTCTCATTCAGCCACTATATGGTCTCCTCATGCTTCAGCCACATCCAAGCTATGTCATTCAGTCACTAAATTGTCTGCTCGTGCTGCCAGCACCTTCACGCTGTGTCATTCAGCCACTCTATGGTCTCTTTAAGCTGCCAACACCTCCACACTGTGTCATTTAGCCACTATATCGTCTCCTCATGCTGCGACACCTCCACGCTGTGTAATTCAGCCACTATATGGGCCCCTCATGCTTCAGCCACATCCAAGCTGTGTCATTCAGCCACTTTTTGTCTCTTCATGCTTCAGCCACCTCCAGGCTGTGTCATTCAGCCACTAAATGGTCTCCTCATGCTTCAGCCACATCCAAGCTGTGTCATTCAGCCACTAAATGGTCTGCTCATGCTGCCAGCGCCTTCACACTATGTCATTCAGCCACTCTGTGGTCTCTTTATGCTGCCAACACTTCCACACTGTGTCATTTAGCCACTATATGGTCTTTTCATGCTGCCATCACCTCCACACTGTGTTATTTAGCCACTACATGGTCTCCTCATGCTGCGAACACCTCCACGCTGTGTCATTCAGCCACTATATTGTCTCCTCATGCTTCCGCCAACTCCAGGCTGTGCCATTCAGATACTATATGTTCTCCCCATGCTGCCACAAACTCCAGGCAGTCATTCAGACACTATATGGTTTCTTCATACTGTTGCCACCTCCTTGTTAGACTCCTTGTTAGATTTGGTCCTTTGTAGCCACACACCGGGGCCCGGGACACTAAAACTTGGGAGTTAAAATTTCAATTTCAAAATCTTACATTTAAATTAAAAAAATATTAAATTTCAATGGTCTCTTCATGCTTCATGCCAACTCCAGGCTGTGCCATTCAACCACTATATGGTCTCCTCATGCTTCAGTCACCTCTAGGCTGTGCCATTCAGTCACTATAGGGTCTCCTCATTATTCAGCCACTTCCTGGCTGTGTCATTCAGCCAATATATGGTTTACTGATGCTGCTCGGCCTGGGACTAAAAAAAATTATGATAGCACTAGCTACCATAAATCTTTAATTTAAATTTCAAAATTCTTGTTTTAATCTAAGGGATTGTGAAGCCCTAGTGTCTACTCATGCTGCAGCCAGCTCCAGGCTGTGTCATTCAGCAACTATATGGTCTCCTCATGCTGCCAAAACCTCCATGCTGTGTCATTCAGCCACTATATGGTCTCCTCATGCTTCAGCCACATCCAAGCTGTATCATTCAGCCACTATATGGTCTTCTCATGCTACCAACACCTCCACGCTGTGTCATTCCGCTACTTTATGGTCTCCTCATGCTGCCAACACCTACAGGCTTTCATTCAGCCACTATATGGTCTTCTCATGCTGCCAACACCTCCAGGCTGTCATTCAGCCACTATATGGTCTTCTCATGCTGCCAACACCTCCACGCTGTGTCATTCAGCTACTATATGGTCTCCTCATGCTGCCAACACCTACAGGCTGTGTCATTCAGCCACTATATGGTCTCCTCATGCTTCAGCCACATCCAAGCTGTGTCATTCAGCTACTATATGGTCTCCTTATGCTTCAGCCACCTCCAGGCTGTGTCATTCAGCCACTATATGGTCTCCTCATGCTTCAGCAGCATCCAAGCTGTGTCATTCAGCCACTATATGGTCTCCTCATGCTTCAGTCACCTCCAGGCTGTGTCATTCAGCCACTATTTGGTCTCCTCATGCTACATCCACATCCAAGCTGTGCAATCCAGCCACTATTTGGTCTTCTTATGCTTCAGCCACCTACAGGCTGTGTCACTCAGCCACTATATGGTCTCCTCATGCTACCAACACCTCCATGCTGTGTCATTCAGCCACTATATAGTCTCCTCATGCTGCCAACACCTCCACGCTGTGTCATTCCGCTACTATATGGTCTCCTCAGGCTACCAACACCTCCAGGCTGTCATTCAGCCACTATATGGTCTTCTCATGCTGCCAACACCTCCACACTATGTCATTCAGCTACCATATGGTCTCCTCATGCTGCCAACACCTACAGGCTGTGTCATTCAGCCATTATATGGTCTCCTCATGCTTCAGACAAATCCAAGCAGTGTCATTCAGCCACTATATGGTCTCCTTATACTTCAGCCACTTCCAGGCTGTGTCATTCAGCCAATATGTGGTCTCCTCATGCTTCAGCGACATCTAAGCTGTGTCATTCAGCCACTATATGGTCTCCTCATGCTACATCCACATCCAAGCTGTGTCATTCAGCCACTATATGGTCTCCTTATACTTCAGCCACCTGCAAGCTGTGCCATTCAGCCACTATATGGTCTCCTGATGCTTCAGCCACATCCAAGCTGTGTCATTCAGCTACTATATGGTCTCCTCATGCTGCCAACACCTCCACACTGCGTCATTCAGATGCTATATGGTCTCTTCATGCTGCCAACACCTCTACACTGTGTCATTCAACCACTATATGGTCTCCTCATACTGATGCCAACTCCAGGCTCTGTCATTGTGCTGCTCTGCGGCAGGGATTCTAATAGCGATGCCTGTAATATGCATCTCATACTGAATAACAGTATTATTTCACTGCCCTTGCAAACTCCATATATGTGTTAGAACATAGCAAAGTGTTCTACACCCTTATTAAAGCTCTCTGTATGCCAGAAATATCCGTTTTTAATTTAGATTTGCACTATAAATTCAACCCGAACCAATTTTTTTCGGAAAATTAGTCGAATCAGCCAAATCAAATTTTTCTAAAGTTTGCTCATCTCTAATAACAACCTAGGGTCAACAACCTAGCATTGGACTGCCCTTTATTTCAGGAGGATTAAACCACCTATAGCTGTCCAGCTCTGCAACTGGACCAGTGGTGGTCCAAGCTGCCAGACAATTAAAAGGTTAAACATGGCAGCACTGACCAAACTCAATAATGCTTTTTAATAAACTGTTCTTCTGAAATTTTGGAGCAGCGGTTCATTAAAACTGAACTTCAAATTATGTTTAAAGACTTGTTCTTACGAAAATGACTTGGTCTCTAATAATAGGTGTAATGCTCTGGGACCTGAAATTTTAGCATAATTCTTACATTTTATTAAAACTTTATTATGTATTAGGTTTTCTACAAGTTGGTAATATTTTAATATACTGCACCATTTCATATTCTGCATTATAATACCCACCTGTAAAATGTCTTTCTGGCAGCATTTACGGTATTTTGTTAGCAAGATCCTAAATAATAAGTGAAATACAGTGGTGCTATATATCCAAAGACTATCATCATTATTATTATTGTTATACCTCTTAGCAATATTATTGCTATTAAAATGTATTCTTGATACTAGTTATTATCATTATTTTTACGAATTCATGGAAATATGCAGCAATAGACTTAGCATGTACGAGTAAAATACTAGAATTGGATGTTTAACAGCAAAAGCAGCTTTATTTCACCATGCTTCCTCACATTAACTCTAATCTGAATGGAGAGGATACACGTTGGCAAGCAAACACTTCTTTGTTAGCCATTTACTGAAGGAGTTGTGTGACTAAAATAATCGCATGAATGTTGGCGGTGTTAAAAACAATAGGACACTGATGGTGTACATGAAATGTGCAATGTACTTTCAATAGTAGGTGATCAATGGAAAATGTAGTTGCTACTGACAACATTGGTCATGGTGGCACAATTTTATACCACCTGGGACCACATTTTGGCGAATATCTTTACTTACCAGCTGTTTGTCCTGTAGTATGTGCCTAGAAGGCTTAGTAGCAAGCCTCTCTTTGTGCCATGCTTTGCTTTGTGGAATATTCCTTTGTGTGTAAATAAATCCTTTTTTTAGAAACCTTTATTTTTCTGTTCTCAAAATCAATATTAAATATCAGTAAGAAAAGTTTTTTTCCAGGTCACATTTAACATAATTGCAAACTAATGATCAATAGCAATTATTTATGGTATTCAAGCTTTATAATATCACATTGCTAATATTTTGCAGTATAGTCAGCATACACGTAGTTGCATAGCATATCTCACCCCCATATCCAGCCACGTTTGTGTCACGATTCGGCTTCCAGGTAGTGGATCCTCTGTGTCAGCGAGGGATTGGCGTGGACCGTGCTAGTGGACCGGTTCTAAGAGGCTACTGGTTTTCACCAGAGCCCGCCGCAAAGCGGGATGGTCTTGCTGCGGCAGTAGCAACCAGGTCGTATCCACTAGCAACGGCTCTACCTCGCTGACTGCTGAGAAGGCGTGGGACAGAAGGACTAGGCAGAGGCAAGGTCAGACGTAGCAGAAGGTCGGGGGCAGGCGGCAAGGTTCGTAGTCAGGATGGGTAGCAGAAGTTCAGGTACACAGGCTTTGGACACACTAAACGCTTTCACTGGCACAAGGCAACAAGATCCGGCAAGGGAGTGCATGGGAGGAGGTCAGATAAAGGCAGGGAGCAGGTGGAAGCCAATTAAGCTAATTGGGCCAGGCACCAATCATTGGTGCACTGGCCCTTTAAGTCTCAGAGAGCTGGCGCGCGCGCGCCCTAGAGAGCGGAGCCGTGCGCGCCAGCACATGACAGCAGGGGACCGGGATGGGTAAGTGACCTGGGATGCGATTCGCGAGCGGGCGCGTCCCGCTGTGCGAATCGCATCCCCAACGGCCATGACAGTGCAGCGCTCCCGGTCAGCGGGACTGACCGGGGCGCTGCAGGGAGAAAGACGCCGTGAGCGCTCCGGGGAGGAGCGGGGACCCGGAGCGCTAGGCGTAACAGTACCCCCCCCCTTAGGTCTCCCCTTCTCTTTGTCCGGTAACTGCCTCCCCTGGGATGAGGACACCGGGAAGGAATGGAGGGTTTCCTCAACGGCAGGCAGTACAGCAGGAGTGGGAATGGGGAGGGAGGGCAGAGGGCGAGGCCTGGCACGGGGCAGTGTGACACCAGGACGGGGGCCATGGGGAGGCACAGAGGCTTGCCTGACGGGACTGGGAGGGGGGGAGAGGCACTTCCTGTGGCAGGCAGAGTCCCAGTTCCTGATCTCCCCGGTGGTCCAATCAATGGTGGGGGAATGAAGCCGGAGCCAAGGCAGACCGAGGAGGACCTCAGAGGTACAGTTGGGGAGAATGAAGAACTCAATCCTCTCAAGGTGGGGTCCAATAGACATGAGGAGGGGCTCTGTGCGGTAACGCACGGTGCAGTCCAATCTGGCTCCGTTGACCGCGGAAATGTAGAGCGGCTTGACGAGACGGGTCACCGGGATGCTGAATTTATTAACAAATGACTCCAAAATAAAATTTCCAGAGGCACCGGAGTCCAAGCAGGCCACGGCTGAGAGGGAGGAGTTGGCTGAAGAAGAAATCCGCACGGGTACCGTGAGACGTGGAGGAGCAGACTTGGAACCAAGAGACGCCACACCCACGTGAGCTGGGTGCGTGCGTGCGTTTCCCAGGCGTGGAGGACGGATAGGGCAATCCACCAAGAAATGCTCGGTACTGGCACAGTAAAGACAGAGATTTTCTTCTCTACGGCGATTCCTCTCTTCCTGGGTCAGGCGAGACCGATCCACTTGCATGGCCTCCTCGGCGGGAGGCCCAGGCGAAGACTGCAAAGGATGCTGTGGGAGAGGTGCCCAGAGATCTAAGTCTTTTTCCTGGCGGAGCTCTTGGTGTCGCTCAGAAAAACGCATGTCAATGCGGGTAGCCAAATGGATGAGTTCTTGGAGGTTGGCAGGAATCTCTCGTGCGGCCAGCACATCCTTGATGCGACTGGATAGGCCTTTTTTAAAGGTCGCGCAGAGAGCCTCATTATTCCAGGATAGTTCAGAAGCAAAAGTACGGAATTGTATGGCGTACTCGCCAACGGAAGAATTACCCTGGACCAGGTTCAACAGGGCAGTCTCGGCAGAAGAAGCTCGGGCTGGCTCCTCGAAGACACTCCGGAGTTCAGCGAAGAAGGCCTGGACTGTGGCTGTGGCAGGATCATTGCGGTCCCAGAGCGGTGTGGCCCAAGACAAGGCCTTTCCTGAAAGAAGGCTTACTACGAACGCCACCTTAGACCGTTCTGAAGGAAACAAGTCCGACAACATCTCCATATGCAGGGAACACTGAGACAAAAATCCACGGCAGAGTTTAGAGTCCCCATCAAATTTGTCCGGCAGGGACAAGCGGAGGTTAGGAGCGGCCACTCGCTGCGGAGGAGGTGCAGGAGCTGGCGGAGGAGATGGTTGCTGCTGTAGCAGAGGCAGAAGTTGCTGTAACATGGCGGTCAACTGCGACAGCTGCTGTCCTTGTTGGGCAATCTGCTGCGATTGCTGAGCGACCACCGTGGGAAGATCAGCGAGACTTGGCAGCGGCACCTCAGCGGGATCCATGGCCGGATCTACTGTCACGATTCGGCTTCCAGGTAGTGGATCCTCTGTGTCAGCGAGGGATTGGCGTGGACCGTGCTAGTGGACCGGTTCTAAGAGGCTACTGGTTTTCACCAGAGCCCACCGCAAAGCGGGATGGTCTTGCTGCGGCAGTAGCAACCAGGTCGTATCCACTAGCAACGGCTCTACCTCGCTGACTGCTGAGAAGGCGTGGGACAGAAGGACTAGGCAGAGGCAAGGTCAGACGTAGCAGAAGGTCGGGGGCAGGCGGCAAGGTTCGTAGTCAGGATGGGTAGCAGAAGTTCAGGTACACAGGCTTTGGACACACTAAACGCTTTCACTGGCAAAAGGCAACAAGATCCGGCAAGGGAGTGCATGGGAGGAGGTCAGATAAAGGCAGGGAGCAGGTGGAAGCCAATTAAGCTAATTGGGCCAGGCACCAATCATTGGTGCACTGGCCCTTTAAGTCTCAGAGAGCTGGCGCGCGCGCGCCCTAGAGAGCGGAGCCGCGCGCGCCAGCACATGACAGCAGGGGACCGGGACGGGTAAGTGACCTGGGATGCGATTCGCGAGCGGGCGCGTCCCGCTGTGCGAATCGCATCCCCAACGGCCATGACAGTGCAGCGCTCCCGGTCAGCGGGACTGACCGGGGCGCTGCAGGGAGAAAGACGCCGTGAGCGCTCCGGGGAGGAGCGGGGACCCGGAGCGCTAGGCGTAACAGTTTGGACTAAGGCAATGGAAATTTCAATTACCGTATATACTCGAGTATAAGCCGAGACCCCTAATTTCAACCCAAAATCCCAGGAAAAGTTATTGACTCGAGTATAATCCTAGGGTGGGAAATACATCATCCCCCCCTGTCATCATCCAGACCCGTCATTAACATCCTCATCATCATCACCGCCTGTCATCATCCAGACCCTCATCCTCATCACCTGTCATCATCCCCTTGTCATCATCCCACACATCCCCCCTTCATCATCCCCTTGTCATCATCTCCACCCCCCTTCATCATCCCCTTGTCATCATCCCCACCCCCCTTCATCATCCCCTTGTAATCATCCCACACCCCCCCTTTATCATCCCCTTGTCATCATCCCCACCCCCCTTCATCATCCCACACCCCCCCCTTCATCATCCTCTTGTCATCATCCCACCCCCCCCTTAATCATCCTCTTGTCATCATCCGCCCTCAGTGGTCTTCAACCTGCGGACCTCCAGAGGTTTCAAAACTACAACTCCCAGCAAGCCTGGGCAGCCATCGGCTGTCCGGGCTTGCTGGGAGTTGTAGTTTTGAAACCTCCGGAGGTCAGCAGGTTGAAGACCACTGCGGCCTTCGACATCATCCAGCCCCCTCTCACCCCCCTTTAGTTCTGTACAGTACTCACCTCCGCTCGGCGCTGGTCCGGTGCTGCAGGGCTGTCCGGAGAGGAGGTGGTCCGGTGGGATAGTGGTTCCGGGCTGCTATCTTCACCGGGGGCGCCTCTTCTCCGCTCTTCCGGCCCGGAATAGAGGCGTTGCCTTGACAATGACGCGGAAGTACGTTGGCAATGAACGTACCTCTGCGTCATTGTCAAGGCAACGTGACTATTCTGGGGCCGGGCCCGAAGCGCTTAGAAGAGGCCTCCCCGGTGAAGATAGCAGCCCGGAACCACTATCCCACCGGACCACCTCCTCTCTGTACAGTCCTGCAGCACCGGACCAGCGCCGAGCAGAGGCGAGTACTGTACAGAACTAAAGGGGGTGAGAGGGGGCTGGATGATATCGAAGGCCGCAGTGGTCTTCAACCTGCGGACCTCCGGAGGTTTCAAAACTACAACTCCCAGCAAGCCCGGACAGCCGATGGAAGTTGTAGTTTTGAAACCTCTGGAGGTCCGCAGGTTGAAGACCACTGCGGGTGGAGAGTTCACTCGAGTATAAGCCGAGGGGGGTGTTTTCAGCATGAAAAATCGTGCTGGAAAACTCGGCTTATACTCGAGTATATACGGTAAATTCAGTAGTATGACAAAGTACTTGTCACAATCTGGATGTTAATTTTATTGCATATTTGTCATACTATATAGTCTCCATTTGTTAAACATAAAATGCAATTCCGTCAGATTTGACAACAAGAATTACAATTGCAGAGCTATTCTTGCCCTATAAGTGACATTAGTCACTTATAGTCACATAGGTCTCTTAAGTGTCACAGGGATCTGTCATATACTGTATAATGTTATGAATACATTCTTACAATGCATGCATATCACTTGTGTAAAATAAATGCTGCTCACATAAACATGCCAATTATTGCAACCTAATCCATTTTTTACAATTTTGTGAAACTATTTTATTCACTTTGCTGGGTTAAACTCCTTTCTTTTACATACATTTGTAGGTTTTAGTAGTGATAGGGCAAGCACTATTGGGTTCCAAGAAAAGGTTTTAGTATGTGTCGTACGTCAGTATAAATAATGTTCTGCCACTGTGCCATCTCTTTATTTAAAGACTTCCTGCTACTGGAAAACACTGATTACTTAGGCTGGGTTACATACTGTATATCAGTTGTCTGGCATAGTTTCCCTCCAGCGTGCACTTGAGGGAAACTGATCCCATTCATTTGAATGGGACAGTTTACAATCACTCTGAGTCCCAATTTTGATGCCGGATGGTTGGACAGGCCGGACAGCACCAGACAGAGAAACGCAGCTTGCTGCATTCCCCTGTCCAGTGCCAGAAACATTGGATGCTTGATGTCATACAACTGATGACAACTGATGCATGTTGCCATCAGTTGCGGCATCAGTTGCTTCGAGATTTAGGCTGAGTTCACCTATGTCCGATGCCGGACAATACAAGAGATACAAAAATACAAGAAAGAATTTGGAGCAAAAGGTCTAAAAAATATATGGTTAAAGATGAGTTGAAAATCTATTAATTTATTGTATTAAATAAAAGAAGTAGTGAAATGCATATACTCAGTCCACCCACAGGGCCCTGGGTGGTTATGGTAAGACAAATGTAAAAATGATGCAAAGAAAAAAAAAATATATAAAAAAATAATAAATAAATTAGGATAGCAGCATAAAATATATGTAAAATATTAAGAAGCTGAAAAAAGGTGAAAAAAGTGGGCCACCACTCAACTGCAGTAAAGACAATGCTGATAATAATGTTCCAATGTCCCAATATGAAGGGATTAGATGGGCGTTGTCTCTAGTCATTGGACAGGAGAGGAGGAGGAGTAGGAGCAGCCAGAGGAGCTAGAGGGTTATGAGGAAGGGGAGACAGAGGACCCAGACACATCGTGGCAGTATGCAGTGGAGATGGAGGCAGGTAGTCCCTCCAAGTCACTGGCACAAATGGCACGATGCATGCTCAGTTGCTTGCGTAGTGACCCCCAAAATGTCTATCCACCTTATTGGACCCTCGCTACCGTCACAGAATGGGGGCCTTTTTTACACCCACTGAGAGGGAGGACAAACTGAACTACTAGAGAGAGATTCTACGTAGTCAGTTGGCCAATGCCTATCGGCGACATGGTCCATCCACTCGCAGGTCTCACTCGGGGGGGCCCTCTGCGCTCACCTTCCACTGCCATGGCTGCTGGGGAGGGGAGGGGTGGCAGGAGCAGTAGCAGCTCCATTATCAACAGCCTAAGTCTACAGTTGGTGATGAGTAGCTTTCTTCACCCGCATATTGAAGCAACTCATCAGCAGCAGGTAGACATGGAGCAGAACCTGAACCAGCAGGTGGTGGAATACCTTGACATGGCCATGCCAACATATATTGAAGATCCGCTGGACTTCTGGGCCGCCAAACTTGATTTATGGCCACAACTAGCAGAGTTTGCACAAGGAAAAGCTGTTCTGCCCGGCCAGTAGTGTGCCATCAGAGCGGGTGTTTAGTGCAGCCGGGGTCATAGTCACCCCAAGGCGAACTCGTCTGTCCACGGAAAATGTGGAGACACTGACCTTTGCGAAGATGAATCAGGCATGGATCAGCCAGGATTTCCAGCTGCCAATGCCAGATGCCTCAGAGTAGATTGACCATGCTGCTACACCAATACTTCACAATTAAGGTTATGAAACCTTCTTGGGTTATCAATTAGGGTTATGAAACCCTCTTGGGTACTACCAATGTCTGCTCCTGACTCATCCTGTGTCTTTCAGGAACTTCTTGCCTCCCTGATGCTTCTGGTCTTGTGCCTTTAATTTTTGGAAGTTTAGAAGTAGCTAAATACATGCTTAATGCAAATTTCAACATTGATCTTTAAATGTAAGTGGTTATGAAACCCTGAGATTTACTGCTGATGCCTGCTCCTGCTGCTCCTCTGTGTTTCAGGAATTACTTGGCTTACCTATGCTTCTGGGCTTGGGCCTTAAATTTTTGGATGGTAGCACTACCTAACATGCATCTTCAATAGAGATTTCAACGTTCACCTTTTCATTTTAGGGGTTGTGAACCCCTCTTGTGTACTCATACTTCTTCCTGCTCCACTCTGTCAGCCCGTTGGTCCAGTGACAGTGTGCGACTCTGCCTCCACATCCTTCACTGTGTCTTAAGCCTCCACTGCCCGGACAAGTCTCAGTGGCCCTTCAGCATACCATGTGTGCATGGCACGGCGGTGTCACACTATTCTTCACATGGTTTGCCTTGGCGAAAAGTCTTGGAAACAATGGCCGGTCAGGGCAAAGGAGACATTGCGCCTGCGTCTCATGGCCACGTGAGCCCTCTGGGGGCTTGTTAAATTTGGTCCTTTGTACCCACACACCGGGGTCCGGGACACTCAAACTTTGATTTATATTTCAAATAAAAAAATCAGACATTTCAATGGTCTCCTCACGCTTCAGCCAACTCCAGGCTGTGTCATTAAGGCAATATATGGTTTACTGATGCCGCTGCTTGGCCTGGGTCTGGGAATTACAATTTTATGATAGGTAGCACCAGCTATCCAAAATCTTCATTTAAAATTTCTAAAATTATTGTGTTTTTTCTTGGGGATTGTGAAGCCCTGTTGTGTGTACTCATGCTTTAGCCAACTCCAGGCTGTATCATTCAGGTAATATATGGTTTACTGATGCCGCTGCTGTGCCTGGGTCTGGGAGTAAAACTTTTGTTCTGGTAGGTAGCACCAGCTAGCCAAAATGTTCGGTTTAAATTTCTAAATTCATCTTTCAATCTTAGGGATTGTGAAGGCCTAGTGCCTACTTATGCTGCTGGCAACTCCTGGCTGTGCCATTCAGCCACTATATGGTGTCCTCATGCTGCCAACACCTCCATGCTGTGTCATTCAGCCACTATATGGTGTCCTCATGCTGCCAACACCTCCACGCTGTGTCATTCAGCCACTATATGGTGTCCTTATGCTGCCAACACCTCCATGCTGTGTCATTCAGCCACTATATGGTGTCCTCATGCTTCAGCCTCATCCAAGCTGTGACATTCAGCCACTATATGGTGTCCTCATGCTGCCAACACCTCCACGCTGTGTCATTCAGCCACTTTATGGTCTCCTCATGCTGCCAAAACCTTCACACTGTGTCATTCAGCCACTATATGGTCTCTTCACACTGATGCCACCTCCAGGCTCTGTCATTGTGCCGCTCTGCGGCAGTGATTCTAAAAGCGAAGCCGATAATCTGCATGTTATTCTGAATAACAGTATTATTTCACTACCCCAGCACACTCCATATGCGTATTAGAACACAGCAAAGTGTTCAATACCCCTATTGAGGCTCTCTGTAGGCTAGAAATAGCCTTTTTTAATATAGATTCGCCGCAAATAAATTCGGATTGAAACAAACTTTTTCGGAAAATTCTGCAAATCGACCGAACCAAATTTTTGAAAGGTTCGCTCATCTCTAATTGTGGTGATTGTTAACAATGTTCATCAATAATGGGCAAATTGAAATAAGAGATGATCCTGTAGTAGACACTGGTACACGGTACCGCTCACCCTTAGCCGTTCAAGCGAGCCCTTCCTGGTTCTTGAAGTGAGAGCAGCTGCTAGCGGAGTCCCGCAAGCCCTCTCAGTATGCAGACCTAGATGTAGCGAAGCGGGGTATCTCGCTGGGTCTGCGGTGCTGGTTGCGGAGTGTAGTTCTTCTTGCACTGTGGTATGTGGTTCTTGTTGCGCTGGCCAGCACATATGGCAGTGTGCAAGTACGGCAGATGAAGTCTGCGAGCCGGCGTCTGCCTCATGTAAAGTCTGCATGCCGGGTCTGAGGTTTCTCAAAAGGTACGGACAAGGATTCCAAACATCAAAAATAAATAAATAAAATAGCAGAGAGCGATATAAGATAAAATGTAGTATAGTAGTACTACAGTGGTGGCGGGTTCTAAATCTATATGCATTTGACTACTTCCTTTATTTAATACAATAAATTAATTGATTTTCAACTCATCTTTATCCATATATTTTTTTAGACCTTGAGCTCCAAATTCCTTTCTAGTATTTCTGTTTATCCTATTGTACCTAGGGTATTGGTGCAACATTTGGCTAGCTCGGTCTATCTTGGTCTTGATCTTTGAGCTATACCATTTATCCTTCTTTTTGTGCATTCCCAAGCAGTTTAGACACAACATCAATTTACAGGTAGTGCAAATGTTATTTTTCTTTTCTATAATACCTTGAACCTTCCACTTATGGGTACCCTTTAGAATACGTCTATTTTTCAGCACATTCCACAGGTGCATTCCACACTTTAATTGGATTGACATCTGGGAAATTTGGGGGCCAAGTAAACATCTTGAGCTCTCTGCCATGTTGCTCAGACCATTTATTAAAAAAAAATTAGCAGTGTGGCTGGGTGCATTATCCTGCTGAAAGAAGCAACTGTAATTAAGCCAATAAGTTTCCAGGAAAGGTTGTTCTTGACATGCACCAGTGCTAAGATTGGTAGTACATGTCCACATGAATGCAAAGACCCAATGTTTCCTTGCAGAACTCTATCAATTTGACTTGTACTTATAGTGCATCATAGTGCTATCTCCTACCTGACCACATACACCTGGCTGACCACATGTTACAGAACACACGCAAAGCAAATTGCCACTAAAGGTGAGCAAATCAATTCAGAATTTCCAGACTTTGCTAAGAATTTCCAAAAAAATAAAAATGGAGTCCAAATTTTTTGGGTTTTATTTCAGGCAAATTTCAGGAGCAATGATTCTGCTAATGTGGTAGTGAGTGATATGGTATATACAGCATATATATTGCTCCTGTAGTACTTTCTATGGAACCCTATGCCTCAGAAGTAGGATTCTACCGAAAGGACATAAAGAAGCAGGGACTCATGTCAAAGGCAGAAGTCCCTGCTCCTGTCCACTGAGCAGACTAGCGATAGCTGGTAATATTGTTTGCATTGACACTTAACTAAACACTTATTGACAAACCAATGTTTACCATTCAAATCAGCTATTACATTTGAACTGCATCTAAAAGTGACTCTAGCTAAATGACCCAAACCAAATTTTAGGAGTTTTGCTCACATCTAGTTTTTACACATTTCTACACAGTTGTCTAGCCACCACAATTTGGCCCTTGTCAAAGTCCCTCAGATCGTTATATATGCCCATTTTTGCCAATTCAAGAACTGACTGTCCACTTGCTTCCTAATTGAGTATATCTCATTCCCTTGAGAGAAACCATTGCCACACATATTAAATATTTAAATAGAAAAAGCTGCATCTTCCTCATTGTTATTGTTGTTACATTTTATCACAGTTGTGGATTACTAATAATTATGTACAATTAAGCACGAGATGTTAGAGGATATCTGTGGAACTATATTTTTTCAAGCGATATCACTTTGAACACTTTGGCACTTAATTAAGGCACTTTATGGTATAACACATGAATATGATTATGTATATTATGTCACTTTTTTATGTAATGTTTTATAAGTATATATTGATGTAAATTGGGCACACTTGTGAGAATTTGATTGCACTGAGCACTTTGTTTGGGTATAAACACCCCTAAAGCTGTATGTATCACTAGGCTTGAAAATGGCTCCATAGGAGCAGAAAGGTTGCTGTTATGAGATATGTGTGAAGAAACCTACACCTTTTTTATTGGAGTGTTGCGCCATTGGAGTTTTTTAATTGAATTGGAGCCCTGATCAGGCTTTTGGACGCTGGCACCATCATTTGTGGAACAGAGCTGTGCTGCGACTTTTTGCATACTTTCTTTTTAAATAGAAAAATGTATATAATAATTCCAAAATATAATAAATAATGTGTGAAACCCAGACAAAATACATATATAATGTAAAATTCACAAGAGCTAAAATCTTACATTATGTTAAAATATTTAGTTGACAATCAAAAGACCCTGAATTATTTAAAGACTAACAGGCTAATCCCCAGATATACACTAATAAGACATAATCCAATCCAATGTATTTAACCATTTAGAGGTAAGAAGTTGCATATATATTACCCGGACTGGGTTGCTCAATATTATTTCCTGAACCCCAGAAGAAAAATAAAATTTTGTTAGACATAGTTTGGACACTTATTTGGGTATATTTGCTTTTTATAAATTGATCAAGGTTAAAAATGTTCTAACACAACAGAACTTATTTTGATGGAGTTTTTATGTTATAACTTTAACCCCTTAAGGACCCAGCCAATTTTCACTGTAGGACACGGCTATTTTTTGCACATCTGACCACTGTCACTTTAAACATTAATAACTCTGGGATGCTTTTACCTTTCATTCTGATTCCGAGATTGTTTTTTCGTGACATATTCTACATATTCTAATTTATGTTAGTGGTAGAATTTTGTCGATACTTGCATAATTTCTTGGTGAAAAATTCCAAATTTTTATGAAAAAATTGAAAATGTTGCATTTTTTTTACTTTGAAGCTCTCTGCTTATAAGGAAAATGAATATTCCAAATAAATTATATATTGATTCACATATACAATATGTCTACTTTATGTTTCCATCATAAAGTTGACATGTTTTTACTTTTGGAAGACATCAGAGGGCTTCAAAGTATAGCAGCAATTTTTCACAAAATTTTCTAAATCAAAATTTTTCAGGGACCAGTTCTGTTTTGAAGTGGATTTGAAGGGCCTTCTTATTAGAAATACCCCCACAAATGACCCCATTATAAAAACTGCACCCCTTAAAGTATTTAAAATGATATTCAAAAGGTTTCTGAACCCTTTAGGTGTTTCACAGGAATAGCAGCAAATTGAAGGAGAAAATTCAAAATCTTCATTTTTTTACACTCGCATGTTCTTGTAGACCCAGTTACTGAATTTTTACAAGGGGTAAAAGGAGAGAAATCTTCCTAAAATGTGTAACCCAATTTCTCTCGAGTAAGAAAATACCTCATATGTGTATGTCAAGTGTTCGGTGGGTGCAGTAGAGGGCTCATAAGGGAAGGATTTTGGAGAGTGAGTTTTTCTGAAATGGTTTTTGGGGGGCATGCCACATTTCGGAAGCCCCTATGGTGCCAGAACAGCAAAAAAAAAACCACATGGCATACTATTTTGGAAACTACACCCCTCAAGGCATGTAACAAGGGGTCCAGTGAGCCTTAACACCCCACAGGTGTTTGACGACTTTTCGTTAAAGTTGGATGTGAAAATGATTTTTTTTTCACTAAAAGTTTTCCCTCAAATTTTTAATTTTTACAAGGGGTAATAGGACAAAATGACCCCCAAAATTTGAAACCCCATCTCTTCTGAGTATGGAAATACCCCATGTGGGGACGTCAAGTGCTCTGCTGGCGCGCTACAATGCTCAGAAGAGAAGGAGCGCCATTGAGCTTTTGGGAAAAAAATAGTTTGGAATGGAAGTCAGGGACCATGTGCATTTACAAAGCCCCCCGTGATGCCAAAACAGTGGACCCCCCCACATGTGACCCTATTTTGGAAACTACACCCCTCACAGAATTTAATAAGGGGTGCAGTGAGTATTTACACCCCACTGGCGTTTGATGACAGATCTTTGGAACAGTGGGCTGTGCAAATGAAAAATTAAAATTTTCATGGACCACTGTTCCAAAAATCTGCCAGACCCCTGTGGGGCGTAAATGCTCACTGTACCCCTTATTACATTACGTGAGGGGTGTAGTTTCCAAAATGGGGTCACATGTGGGTATTTATTTTTTTGCGTTTATGTCAGAACCACTGTAAAATCGGCCACCCCTGTGCAAATCACCAATTTAGTCCTCAAATGTACATGGTGCGCTCTCACTCCTGAGCCTTGTTGTGCGCCTGCAGAGCATTTTACGCCCACATATTGGGTATTTCTGTACTCAGGAGAACATTGCGTTACAAATTTTGGGGGTCTTTTTTTCCTTTTAACGCTTGTGAAAATAAAAAGTATGGGGAAACAACAGCATGTTAGTGTAAATGTTTTTATTATTTTACACTAGCAAGCTGGTGTAGACCCCAACTTTTCCTTTTCATGAGGGGTAAAAGGAGAAAAAGCCCCCAAAATTTGTAGTGCAATTTCTCCCGAGTACGGAGATAACCCATATGTGGCCCTAAACTGTTTCCTTGAAATTCGACAGGGCTCCGAAGTGAGAGAGCTCCATGCGCATTTGAGGACTAAATTAGGGATTGCATAGGGGTGGACATAGGGGTATTCTACGCCAGTGATTCCAAACAGGGTGCCTCCAGCTGTTGCTAAATTCCCAGCATGCCTGGACAGTCAGTGGCTGTCCGGAAATGCTGCGAGTTGTTGTTTTGCAACAGCTGGAGGCTCCGTTTTGGAAACACTGCCACACAATACGTTTTTCATTTTTATTGGGGGGGGGGGGGGGCAGTGTAAGGGGGTGTTTATGTAGTGTTTTACCCTTTATTATGTGTTAGTGTAGTGTAGTGTAGTGTTTTTAATGAAAAATTTGCCACAGCCCAAACTTGAAGCAGGAAACTTATTGTAAGCCTGCCAGTGTGAATGTACCCTGTAAGTTCACCTGGGGGGGGGGGGGGGGGGGGAGCAAACCTCCAGCTATTTCAAAACTACAACTCCCAGCATGTACTGACAGACATGCTGGGAGTTGTACTTTTGCAACAGCTGAAGACACACTGGTTGGAAAATCTTCAGTTAGGTTCTGTTACCTAACTCAGTATTTTCCAACCAGTCTGCCTCTAGCTGTTGCAAAACTACAACTCCCAGCATGTACTGATCGCCGAAGGGCATGCTGGGAGATGTAGTTATGCAATAGCTGGAGGTACGCAACTACAACTCCCAGCATGCCGAGACAGCTGTTTGGACATGCTGGGATTTGCAGTTTTGCAACATCTGGAGGGCTACAGTTTTAGAGAACACTGCAAGGTGATCTCCAAACTGTGGTCCTCCAGCTGTTGCAAAACTAGAAATTCCAGCATGCCCTGACAGCAAACAGTTGTTTGGGCATGCTAGGAGTTGTAGTTTTGCAAGATTTGGAGGGCTACAGTTTAGGGACCATTAAATAGTGGTCTCAAACTGTAGCCCTCCAGCTGTTGCAAAACTACAACTCCCAGCATGCCCAAACAGCTGTCTGGGCATGCCGGGAGTTGTAGTTTTGCAGCATCTGGAGGGCTACAGTTAGAGACCACTGTATAATGGTCTCAAACTGTACCCTCCAGATGTTGCTAGGCAACTCACCGGCTTCCGTCGGATCCAGCCGCAAGTCATCGCCGCCCGCTGATCTCCGTCGGTAAGTGGATCTTCGGCGCCGGTCCCCGTCGTTTCCCCCTCCTGCCCTGCCTATTGTGGGTGGGCAGGATGGGGAAAACGAAAGTTAACCCCCCCGCCCCCGATCTGCTATTGGTGGTCGCGTCTAGACCACCAATAGCAGGGATAGGAGGGGTGGCACCCCTGTCACCTCACTCCTATGCCTTCAGGGAGATTGTGGGTGTCTTAGACAACCGCGATCCCCCTTATATTCCGGGTCACTGGGTCACTATAGACCCGTAATGACCCGGAATCGTGCAAATCGCAAGTGTGAATTCACTTGCGATTTGCCGCGATCGCCGACATGGGGGGGTCTGATGACCCCCCCTGGGCGTTTGCATAGGATGCCTGCTGAATGATTTCAGCAGGCATCCCGGTCCGATCCCCGCCCGGTGCGCGGCGGGGGACAGAATTCTCCATGACGTACGCAGACGTCATGGGTCCTTAAGTACCAGGGTGTCATGACGTACGCGTCAATGGTCCTTAAGGGGTTAATGGACAAAACAAGAAGACTCAGCCACATAATGGAGGTTATTGGTTTATTATTCTGCCTGCTTTCTTGCAAGGAAGATATGGCATATATAAGCAGCATGCACTATTAATTGTTTATGAACCATTATAGCACTATGACTCCAGAAATCTGTGCCAAAAGTATATTACGGCTGACCGCACTTTTTCTTCTTATACCACATTGGTTTTCATGATAATCAATTGTTCAGTTTCAGATGGTAAGAAACTAAAAGCTGGGATACAAGAAGCTACAGCAGAAAATGTTTATAGTAGCAACAAGTAAAAGATGACAATGCCATAATAACAACACACAAAAAGGATCCATATAGGGGTATTCCAGGATTTAAAAATAAATAAATAGAAATCAGTTGCTGGGGGGCTGTTAAAAATCTAAAATTAATCTTACCTACTCTAATCCCTCTCAGCACCTGAGGGGGATTGTAGCTGTCTCCAAAATGATGCATTCGAGAAGGACCTTTCTGCTTAGCCAGTCACTGGCTAGAGTAGGGTCCCATTTCTGATTTGGCAGAAAAGGATGACAGAAGCAGGAGAGATGCAAGAGAATATAGGGAAAAACAAAAGAAAAATGAGAATAGGTGTATTATATAGAGAAACAAACAAACAAAAAAAAAAAATAGCCAAGCAACGGCTGAGCAATGGCTGAACAATAGTTGAACAGGAGCTAAGCAAAAGACACCAATGGGACAGATGAGTCAAAGAAAAAAATAGCCCGTTAAGTTGTAGGCATTTCCATCATCAGTGTTTGGAGTATAGGGAGTTGAACCAAGGAGACCATATTTTGGTAATGGTATCATGTGTGTGACTTGCATGACTAGACATCTCCTCAAATCTAAAGATTTGATGAACTTTCTCGATCCAATCCGCTAAGACAGGGGGAGAGGTCTGGAGCCACCTCAAGGGTATTAGTGTTTTAGCAACTGTGAGAAGATGTGTGACAAGCTTATCCGAGGAGGGTACATATGAAACAGATGGAAAACCTAATGATGTCGCTTCGGGAGTCAAGGATGGGGCATTCTCTATCTCTGACCAGAACGGTGTAATGAGAGGGCAATTCCCCCAAATGTGTGTGTGAGTGCCTACATGTGAGTTGCAGCGCCAGCAGCTATTTGTAGGAGCTGGGCCAACGGGAAAGGATTTTGTAATGTGTCTCCTTAAGGGGAACACATCTGGAATGGCAATGAGAGGAGGAAAGTATGCGTTCTACCACCACATCAGTGAGGGGATGACTAAGCTCTTTTTCCCATAAGGCAAGGTAGCCCGGCTTGGTTCTCGTCTGTGCTCACCTTCAGGAGTCCATAGTCTTAGATAGTTTCCACTCTTTGGTAGTAAGAGTGGACAATGAGGATTCAAAATCCGTCAGATCACGGAGGGGGTCATTTTGTTTCAGAAAGGCAGAACAGCAGTTGCGGAAATGTTGTGTATGAGCGATGGAGTAATGCTCGGTAGGAACCCTTCCGTCACGACAGAACTACAATATATTATAATTTGGACCACATAGGAGCAAAAGTGGGGGAGTACATCCAAATGACCACAGGTATAAGACTAGAAGGAAGAAGAGGTGAGACAGGAGGTGAGAGTGTAGGGGATAGAGAAGACCAGGCTGAGAATATACCTTGGTACAGTGTGTTCATGTTCTTGGCTTTATATCGTGTAGGTGAGACCACTTGGTATGCTGAGAGGCGTAGGGCGTGCATGTGAGAGCAACCCAACATTTAAGTTGGACCGCATTATACAGGGTGGGCCATTTATATGGATACACCTTAATAAAATGGGAATGGGCCATTTATATGGATACACCTTAATAAAATGGGAAACTTCCTGTTTGTGGCACATTAGTATATGTGATGGGGGAAACTTTTCAAGATGGGTGGTGACCATGGTGGCCATTTTGAAGCCGGCCATTTTGAATCCAACTTTAGTTTTTTCAATAGGAAGAGGGTCATGTGACACATCAAACTTATTGGGAATTTCACAAGAAAAACAAGGATGTGCTTGGTTTTAACGTAACCTTATTCTTTCATGAGTTTACAAGTTTCTGACCACTTATAAAATGTGTTCAATGTGCTGCCCATTGTGTTGGATTGTCAATGCAACCCTCTTCTCCCTCTCTTCACACACTTATAGCAACACCGCAGAAGAAATGCTAGCCCAGGCTTCCAGTATCCAAAATAATTCCCAGAAATATAAATTCTAGAATATCAAAGGACATACAGGGGGTGACACACGAGACAAATAATCCATACAAACAGGTAGGACAGACAAGCAGCCGCCATCCGGTACCTAACCGCCGACTACCTTCAACAGTATATCCAGAATACCCCCAGGACGAAGGTATCGCCGAAACGATCGTTGGGGTGGCGTCACTCCTGCTTGAGCCTGCTGCTGCATTGTTTTTTATAGTTTCTTGGTATGTATGCTGGTTTTCAGACATGATTATGCACTCTATGGAAGCTGTAATAGCCCCTAATATGCACCTTACATTTGTCTACCAGTGATGCACTTTATATATATTTGTGTCAATGTATTATGCGCAAGCAGGTAGTGTCGCCCCTTTTGTCTAGTCTCCCCCAGTAGTTGTAATCCTCCCCTTCCCCCATGTTTTATGAAATGACATGCTTTTAACACAATTAATAAAATTATATAGTTTATATTCTACCCAAATGACTCCTTTTGTATTTGTGGTGTAGTTAACTATATGGAGATCATATATGAAGCCGCAGTCACTTTAGTGCCATTACTTTTTAGAGATCTATGATATCCTAATTATATAGCACAGGCACTTTTGTTTGCATGCTGCTGATTGTATTTATATTCTTCTGGTTTAGGAATATCAGAGACATAAAATGGGAGATGGTTGATAAAGAAAAAACAACAGAAGAATTGTAGTAGCTCAAAAACAATAATTCCCAGAAATATAAATTCTAGAATATCAAAGGACATACAGGGGGTGACACACGAGACAAATAATCCATACAAACAGGTAGGACAGACAAGCAGCCGTCATCCGGTACCTAACCGCCGACTACCTTCAACAGTATATCCAGAATCGGTGCCTAAGGCAACAAGGGACAGAAAATACTTAGTAATGGGGATTTATAGAGCCTCAAGGAATTTTTAACGCCCCTAGAGATCCAGCCAGAAGCCGCCATAACATAACATTGAGTAGATGCAAAGGGGTGAACTATAGATTTTTTTGCCTCTCGTTCTTTTTGACGTAGAGCCTCCCTCCTCTCCAAATCAAAAAGGTGTTTCAATGCTTCCACTAAATGAGCAATCGTAGGGACTGAAAGCGAAAGCCATTCACGCAATAAGTGTAATTTAGCAAGAAATATGACCGTATGCGTAACAGGTGACAAATGCTTGTAAGTGGAACTTTCAATTAACCTTTTTACCGTAATATGAAAAAGGGCTTCATAGGGGCCTATAGATAAATTTGCATCGGCCACCTGCAGCTGTATAAGGAAATTCGATATTAGTCCCCAATAGGCCTGAACTTGCGGACATAGCCACATACAGTGATACAGATCAGCATGTGGTAATTTGCATTTTGGGCAATAATCAATCCTAGATGGGTTACTTATAGAAGGTGGCAAAGTGAATGCATATATAGCAGAATGTATGAGTTTAAGTTGGGATTCTCTCCATTTCTCATTAGTTACATGCTTCCTAAAATCCGACCATCCTACCAAAATATGATCAGGGGCATCAGCATCTTGTAGAATGGTCGCCCATTTCGATCCTATGGCTTTTGCAGGAGGGGGGATGTACTATTTGCGTAGTTTATGATATAACACGGAGATGGATCTATCCGTTGTGGAAGTGAGAATGGAATCAAATTCAGTAGGGTCTGCTTCCTTGGTAGGGTCTCTAAGTTTAGACCTACAGAAGGAGTTAATCTGGTTATATTGGAGAAAATGTGAGGTAGGAATGGCATTTCGTTCGGTCAATTCCTGAAACGTGTGCCATCTCTTCTCAGTAGGATGGATGAAATCACCCACATAATTGACTCCACTCTGACGCCACAAGGTAAATAAAGAACTTTCCTGACCAGCTGTAAAGTCAGGTGTAGCCCATAAGGATAAATGTTTTGAGCACAGAAAAGGTAATTTCATTCGTCTTCTCAGCTCCCTCCATGTGGCCCACGTGTCTTTAAACACCAGGGAGCGCCTGACAGCTAGCGGCAGAGACGAAAACAGGCAATGAAGTAACGGAAAAGGATGCCATGGTGTAGTGAATGCTGTTTCCAAGTGTAGGTTGGAGTAAAAGGACGAGTTGTGGTACCAGTCCATAATATGTCTTAGTAAGCATGCTAGATTATAAGATCTGATGTCTGTGAAATTCACTCCACCCGCAGCAGGAAAAAGCATTAATTTCCGCAAAGCTATCCGCGGTTTCTTCCCAGCCCAGATGAATTTTGTGAACGTGGAAGTTAAGAGGTTAACATCGGAATGCTTTAGCAGCAGTGGTATAGTTTGGAGAGGGTACAATAATTTTGCAAAGCTACACATTTTAATCAGGTGACACCTTCCTATGAGCGATTTAGGGAGACTATGCCATTTATATAATTCCATTTGAATCTTATGGAGCAACAGTGGGTAGTTTAGGGTGTATAGTGAATGGGGCTGTTTACCAATATTAATTCCCAAATATGTGATGTGTCGGAGAGCAACTGGAACCCCCAAGGAGAGTATGTGTCGGGAGTAATTGGGAAGTGGTGGTTTCAATAGTAAAAGGGAGGACTTATGTGCATTTATCTTGTAACCTGAGTAAGATCCAAACTGCTCCAAGGCATCCAGAACTCCAGGTACATCTCTTACGGGGTCCTGCATATAGAGGATTACATCATCTGCATATAGAGAAGCTTTGACCTCTGCAGTCCCAACCTTGATGCCCCTAAACAGCGTTGGAGTAGTCAGGTATCTTGTCAAATGTTCTAACGCTATATTAAATAAAAGGGGAGACAACGGGCATCCCTGACGGGTGCCTTTATATATAGGGAAAATGGGTGATAGAAAACCTGGTAAACGAATTCTGGATTTAGGAGAGCGATAAATGGAGTGTAACAGGGTTCGGAAGGATCCCCTGATTTGCATAGCGTCCAACACCGCATCCAACCACTCCCAGCTGACGTTATCAAATGCCTTTTCGGCGTCTAGCATGAGCAACGAAGGGCAACCAAGAGTGTCAGAGCGGTGTCGGACTGTATCCAAAACTGCTAAGACTGTACGTATATTTGTAACAGCAGCTCTTTGTTTCACAAAGCCGGCCTGAGCTGGGGAAATAAGGAAAGGCATAAGGGCCGCTAACCTATCTGCCATAATGCTAGAAATAATCTTCAAATCTACATTGATAAGGGATATAGGCCTATACGAGCCAGGGTCTAGTGGATCCTTATTTGGTTTAGGTTTAAGTCTAACATAAGACACGGAAGCCGATTCCCAGGAAGCTCGCCCCTGTAAAATTTGGTTAAATAAATCAGCGAGTGTTGTATGGACTTGTTCCTGGAGTCGTTTGTAAAACTCCCCGGTCAGGCCATCCGGGCCAGGAGCTTTCAAATTTTTTAGATGTTTAATGGTCTGTAAAACCAATTTCGGGGAAATGGGAGCATTAAGGGATGCCAACTGTTCCTCACTTACAGTCGGTAGGGTAACCTTGCTAAGAATAGTATCTATAGGTTGAAAGTGGGAGGATGTAGTAGAATAGAAGACAGCATAGTATTTACCCATATATTCCGAAATGCATTTAGGATCAGTAAGAATGGTGTCCTGAGAGGTTTTAAGTGATAATATGGAAGCAGGTGGGTTTTAACCTTTAGCCAGAGAAGCCAGGAGGCGCCCTGATTTATTACCAAACTTATGTAAAAGAGCTTGAAATTGCATATGATAATACTTTTCTCTTTCTGTTAGCCAGCTGTCAAAGTCACCCTTAGCCGCAATCCAGATTTGTTTGTGCAAAGGAGAGGGGTCCAATAAAAAAGCTGTATACACTTTTTGCAGGGAACCACTCGCATTAGCATATTTAATAGCTAGTTATTTCTTCTTCCCAGCTACATAAGATATAATATGACCTCGTAAAACCGCTTTCGCGGTGTCACAGGATAAAACCGTATTCTGAGAGTGTGCTCCATTATGTGTCACGTATTCCAACCACCAACCTTTCAGTAACTCTGCAAAAGAGTCATCCTTGTACAAAGCAGCTGGAAACCTCCAGATGATATCAGTGCCATGTGGGTGGCGGTCGGCTAGATGAAGCATGATAGGAGCATGATCCAAGATAACCATATTTTCTATGCGCGTATCTAAGACTCGAGACCCCAGAGAAGAGTGGATGAACACCGAATCAATGCGCGACCAGGTGTCCTGTGCATGAGAGAAAAAAGAAAACTGTCTCTCTGCTGGATTATGGACCCTTCAAGGATCTAGTAAAGATGTATGTTCCATAAGAGGTTTTAGAACCTGATCACGCCATGACTCTATCCTATCGGTGACAAGGGATCTATCCTCTAGATAATTTACCACAGAGTTGAAATCACCTCCAACTATCTTTGCAGGTACAGAATCTACCCTGGACTCCAAGGAAGCAAAGAACGTTTCATTTGCGTCATTGGGCCCATAGACATTGTATACACTATAGGTTCCATTAGGGGAGTCTATAATCAAATGATGTAGTCTACCTTCTGAGTCCGTCAATGATTGTAGAACCTTGTGGTTGAAATGTTTGCTAATCAGTGTAAGCACACCAGCCCTATGATTGTTTGAATGGACGAGGAAGATTATGTAAGTGCCACTATAGTAACATAGAAGAAAGGCACGTATGTGTTACGCCAAGCGCTCCGGGTCCCCGCTCCTCCACGAAGCGCTCACAGCGTTCTCCTGTTCGCAGCGCCCCGGTCAGACCCGCTGACCGGGTGCGCTGCGATAATGTCCCCAGCCGGGATGCGACTCGCGATGCGGGACGCGCCCGCTCGCGGTGCGCATCCCGACCCGCTTACCAGACTCGCTCCCCGTCTGTGCTGTCCCGACGCACGGCCCCGCTCCCTAGGGCGCGCGCGCGCCGGCTCTTTGCGATTTAAAGGGCCGGTGCGCCACTGATTGGCGCACGGTTTTAATTAGTGTGTTCACCTGTGCACTTCCCTATATTACCTCACTTCCCCTTCACTTCCTTGCCGGATCTTGTTGCCATTGTGCCAGTGAAAGCGTTCCTTGTGTATCCCAAGCCAGTGTTCCAGACCTCTTGCCGTTGCCCCTGACTACGATCCTTGCTGCCTGCCCTGACCTTCTGCTACGTCCGACCTTGCTCTTGTCTAATCCCTTGTACCGCGCCTATCTCAGCAGTCAGAGAGGTTGAGCCGTTGCCGGTGGATACGACCTGGTTGCTACCGCTGCTGCAAGACCATCCCACTTTGCGGCGGGCTCTGGTGAAAACCAGTAGCAACTTAGAACCGATCCACCGATACGGTCCACGCCAATCCCTCTCTGACACAGAGGATCCACCTCCAGCCTGCCGAATCCTGACAGTAGATCTGGCCATGGATCCCGCTGAGGTTCCGCTGCCAGTTGTCGCTGACCTTACCACGGTGGTCGCCCAGCAGTCGCAACAGATAGCGCAACAAGGCCACCAGCTGTCTCAACTGACTGTGATACTACAGCAGCTTCTACCACAGCTTCAGCAACCATCTCCTCCGCCAGCTCCTGCACCTCCTCCGCAGCGAGTGGCCGCATCCAGCCTCCGTTTGTCATTGCCGGACAAGTTTGATGGGGACTCTAAACTTTGCCGTGGTTTTCTCTCGCAATGTTCCCTGCATTTGGAGATGATGTCGGACCAATTCCCAACTGAAAGGTCAAAGGTGGCTTTCATGGTCAGTCTTCTGTCTGGGAAGGCCCTGTCATGGTCCACACCGCTCTGGGACCGCAATGATCCTGTCACTGCCTCCATACACTCTTTCTTCGTGGAGATTCGAAGTGTCTTCGAGGAACCAGCCCGAGCCTCTTCTGCCGAGACTGCCCTGCTGAACCTGGTCCAGGGTAATTCTTCAGTAGGCGAGTACGCCAATTCCGTACTCTCGCCTCCGAATTATCCTGGAATAATGAGGCCCTCTGCGCGACCTTCAAAAAAGGCCTATCCGGTAACATCAAAGATGTGCTGGCCGCACGAGAAATCCCTGCCAACCTGCATGAACTTATTCATTTGGCCACCTGCATTGACATGCGTTTTTCCGAAAGACGCCAGGAGCAACGCCAGGATTGTCTTGAGGGATTGTCCTATCCGACCTCCACGTCAGGAAAGATGCACTCCGATTCCGCACAAAGGTGAGACAGCTCTAGGTGTGAACTCTGCTTCTCCATGTCTTACTGTGCCTGTGCGGATTTCTTCTTCTAACTTCTCCTTCTCAGCTGTGGCCTTCTTGGATTCCGGATCTGCAGGAAATTTTATTTTGGCCTCTTTTGTTGACAGGTTCAACATCCCAGTGACCAGTCTCGCCAGACCTCCCTACATCGCCTCAGTTAATGGTGAAAGATTGGACTGTACTGTGCGTTACCGCACAGAACCCCTCTTAATGTGCATTGGACCCCATCACAAAAAGAATGAATTTCTGGTACTCTCTAACTGCACCTCTGAAATTCTTCTTGGACTACCTTGGCTTCAATGCCAAGCTCCTACCCTTGACTGGACCACTGGGGAAATCAAGAACTGGGGTACTTCTTGCTACAAAAAATGCCTTATGTCTGCTCCCAGTCCTGCCAGTCAAAACCCTATGGCTCCTCCGATACCTGGTCTCCCCAAGGCCTATCTGGACTATGCTGAAGTTTTTTGCAAAAAACAAGCAGAGACTTTGCCTCCTCACAGGCCATATGACAGTCCTATTGATCTCCTCCCTGGTACTACTCGACCCCAGGGCAGAATCTATCCTCTATCTGCTCCGGAAACACAAGCCATGACGGAGTACATCCAAGAAAATGTAAAAAGGGTATTTATCCGCAAGTCTTCCTCCCCTGCCGGAGCAGGGTTCTTCTTTGTCTCCAAAAAAGATGGTTCCTTGCGACCATGCATTGATTACTGCGGTCTTAATAAAATCACTATAATAAAACGCTATCCCCTGCCTCTTATCTCGGAACTCTTTGACCGCCTACGTTGCGCCAACATCTTTACCAAATTGGATTTAAGAGGTGCATATAATCTCATCCGCATCAGGGAAAGGGACGAGTGGAAGACCGCGTTTAACACCAGAGATGGACACTTTGAATATCTGGTTATGCCCTTTGTGGCTTTGCAACGCCCCTGCCGTCTTCCAGGACTTTGTAAATGAAATTTTTCGTGATTTATTATATACCTGTGTTGTGGTCTACCTGGATGATATTTTGATTTTCTCTTCTAACCTAGAAGAACACCGCCGTCATGTCCGCATGGTTCTTCAGAGACTTCGGGACAATCAGTTATATGCCAAAATGGAGAAATGTCTTTTTGAATGCCAATCTCTTCCCTTCCTAGGATATTTAGTCTCTGGCCAGGGACTCCAAATGGACCCAGACAAACTATCAGCCGTGTTGAATTGGCCACGCCCCTCCGGACTCCGAGCTATCCAACGTTTCTTGGGGTTTGCCAATTACTACAGACAATTTATTTCACATTTTTCCACCATTGTGGCCCCAATTGTGGCCCTAACCAAGAAAAACGCCAACCCTAAGTCCTGGCCTCCTCAAGCGGAAGAGGAGTTCAACCGTCTCAAAACTGTCTTTTCTTCTGCTCCCGTACTCTCCAGACCTGATCCATCTAAACCCTTCTCCCTGGAGGTAGACGCCTCCTCCGTGGGAGCTGGAGCTGTACTCCTACAGAAAAACTCTTCCGGCCCTCGAGAAATGAAGGCACCTGCTGGAGGGGTCCAAATACCCAGTTATAATATACACTGATCACAAGAATCTCTCTTATCTTCAGTCTTCCCAATGGCTGAACCCTCACCAGGCTAGGTGGTCGTTGTTTTTTGCCCGTTTTAACTTTGAGATTCATTTTCGCCCCGCTGACAAGAACATTAGGGCTGATGCTCTCTCTTGTTCCTCGAATGTCTCTGAAATGGAAGCCTCCCTGCAACACATTATTCCTCCTGACTGTCTGATCTCTGCTTCCCCAGCTTCTATCAGACAAACTCCTCCTGGAAAGACCTTCGTCCCTCCACGCCAGCGCCTCAGGATTCTCAGGTGGGGTCACTCCTCACACCTCGCCGGCCATGCTGGTGTCAAAAAATCCATCCAGCTCATCTCTCGTTTTTATTGGTGGCCTACCCTGGAAGCAGATGTTGCTGATTTTGTTCGGGCTTGTACTGTCTGTGCCCGGGACAAGATTCCTCGCCAGAAGCCTGCCGATCTCCTTCATCCTCTGCCTGTTCCTGAGCTACCATGGTCTCAGATTGCTATGGACTTTATTACTGACCTGCCTTTATCCCATGGCAACACAGTTATTTGGGTGGTCGTTGATCGTTTCTCCAAGATGGCACATTTTATTCCTCTTCCAGGTCTTCCTTCTGCGCCACAGTTGGCGAAACAATTTTTTATACACATTTTTCGCCTTCACGCATATCGTCTCGTATAGAGGCGTTCAATTTGTGTCGAAATTCTGGAGGGCCCTCTGTAATCAGCTTAAAATCAAATTAAACTTCTCTTCTTCCTATCATCCCCAATCCAATGGGCAAGTGGAGAGAGTTAATCAAGTTCTTGGTGACTATTTGCGACATTTTGTTTCCTCCCGCCAGGATGCTTGGGCCGATCTCCTACCATGGGCCGAATTCTCGTACAATTTCAAAGTCTCTGAGTCCTCCGCTAAATCCCCATTCTTTGTGGTGTACGGCCGTCACCCTCTTCCCCCCCCTCCCCACTCCCACGCCTTCTGGTTTGCCCGCTGTTGATGAGGTGACCCGGGACTTCTCCACCATCTGGAAAGAGACTCAAAAATCTCTAATACAGGCCTCATCCCGGATGAAGAAACATGCCGACAAAAAAAGAAGAACTCCTCCTGTCTTTTCTCCTGGAGACAAAGTGTGGCTCTCCGCCAAGTATATCCGCTTCCGTGTCCCCAGTCATAAACTGGGACCACGTTATCTTGGACCTTTTAAAATCAAATGCCAAATCAACCCTGTCTCCTACAAACTCCTTTTTCCCCCTTCTCTCCGTATTCCCAATGCTTTTCATGTCTCTCTCCTTAAACCACTTATCCTTAACCGCTTTTTTCCTAAGGTTGTTGCTCCTACTCCTGTCTCTGGGTCCTCAGACATCTTCTCGGTTAAAGAAATTCTTGCATCCAAGACAGTCAGAGGTAAAAAAGATGTTCTTGTAGATTGGGAGAATTGCGGTCCGGAGGAGAGGTCATGGGAACCCGAGGATAACATCCTTGACAAGGACCTTATCTACAAATTTTCAGGTTCTAAAAAGAGGGGGAGACCCAAGGGGGGGTACTGTTACGCCGAGCGCTCCGGGTCCCCGCTCCTCCCCGGAGCGCTCACAGTGTTCTCCTGTTCGCAGTGCCCCGGTCAGACCCGCTGACCGGGTGCGCTGCGATAATGTCCCCAGCCGGGATGCGACTCCCGATGCGGGACGCGGCCGCTCGCGGTGCGCATCGCGACCCGCTTACCAGACTCGCTCCCCGTCTGTGCTGTCCCGGCGCGCGCGGCCCCACCACTGATTGGCGCACGGTTTTAATTAGTGTGTTCACCTGTGCACTTCCCTATATTACCTCACTTCCCCTTCACTTCCGGATCTTGTTGCCATTGTGCCAGTGAAAGCGTTCCTTGTGTATCCCAAGCCAGTGTTCCAGACCTCTTGCCGTTGCCCCTGACTACGATCCTTGCTGCCTGCCCTGACCTTCTGCTACGTCCGACCTTGCTCTTGTCTAATCCCTTGTACCGCGCCTATCTCAGCAGTCAGAGAGGTTGAGCTGTTGCCGGTGGATACGACCTGGTTGCTAGCGCCGCTGCAAGACCATCCCGCTTTGCGGCGGGCTCTGGTGAAAACCAGTAGCAACTTAGAACCGGTACACCGACATGGTCCACGCCAATCCCTCTCTGACACAGAGGATCCACCTCCAGCCTGCCGAATCCTGACAGTATGGTGAAAGCGGGGATCTATCACATCAACATTAACATACGCCCTCTCAAAAGAAAGGCCATCAAGGACCCGGTGCCTATACAGTTGGAGAGTCCTCAAGACACTGTAGAAAGTAGCTTAGTGCTACGTGCAGCAGAACCAGGTTATGCATTCAAGTTGGTGAGGCCGGAGCACAGCCTGTATCAAGTTGTGGGCCCAAAGCAGGTGGGACAGCAGGGGCGCAATCAGGAACAGTCACTTGTGACCACTGGAAGGGGTAGGTTCTAGGCGGAAGGGAGTGTGGTTGCCTCTTGCG
The DNA here is from genome assembly GCF_029499605.1 of Hyla sarda. NCBI lineage: Eukaryota > Metazoa > Chordata > Amphibia > Anura > Hylidae > Hyla > Hyla sarda. The sequence goes on along the minus strand of NC_079191.1, from coordinate 197,568,718 downwards.
CCGTTTCTTCTCAGGGCTGATGAAAGATGCAGCTGCCACAGGATTGATGAGTTGAGAACCGGCTTCCAGCTGCTTTTGTGGGTCAGATGTAAGGTGAAAAAATGCAGCAGCATCAGTGGGATGATGAAAGGTTTGAGCAATGCCGTCAGCTGTCTGCACATGAAGTATCGCCGGGTACTGTAGGCGGAACCTTCTTATATAAGAATGAGCATACTGCACTGAATGCTTTCCTCTTCTTAGTAACTTCTACAGAGTAGTCAACGAACAGAATTACTTTGAAGCCTCTGATTAACAGTGAATCTTTGCGAGCTCTGAAAGTGCGCAGTATTTCTTCCTTATCATTATAGTCCATAAAGCGCATGATCACTTGCCTAGGACGGGAGTCCTTCTGCATAGCACCATCACTCTGTGGCGGTATAGGGGGGCCTATCCTGTTCGCCCTTTCCACTCTTCGTTGTTGCGTAAGACGCAACGCTGCAGGTAGTTCTGACTCACAAAGCTGTTGTAGTTGCTGAGGTTTCACTGTCTCAAGCAAGCCCACTAGTCTTAGATTATTCCTTCTGGACCTATTCTCTAAATCTTCTATGCGGTCCTTCAAATATGCAGTATCATGAAGGATATGTTTAACAGCAGGCACAAAGGCAGTGTTAAAATCTTCTAATTGCTGCACTCTATTTTCCACTGTAGCAACCCTCTGTGTGGTCTGAGATAGCTCTGTCTGCAGGCTGTGGAGAGTAGCCAACAGTGTCTCTATCATAGCTGCACGTAACTCAGGAAAAAGGCGCTCTGCCATTGCTGCAGCATGTTGTTTTAAATCAACGCCATTGAAACCAGTACCCCTCTCACCTTCAGCGTTCAAGCAGGGAGTCGCGGAATCATCAGCCGGTGATAGGAGGTAAAGATCTGGGGTAGGGGGTCCAACCATTCCCATTTTATTAAGGTATATCCATATCAATTGCCCACCCTGTAGAGCTTGTGAACATCCGGGAGCCCAATGCCCCCATCTCGGGTAGGTTGCGTAAGAAGGGCAGGAGACATAAGTGGCCTTTTCTGCTTCCACACATATCACATATCTAGAACAGTGAACGGATGGAGGCAAAGAAGGTCCCTGGTAAGGCTATCTGAATCATTTGGAGTTTACATGTAATTTTCAGGACAATGTACACCTGCAAGGGGTTACCCCAAAAACGCGTTTAGCCAATATATACACCCCACTAACACAGACCACCCCTAAAAAAACACCTGTGTTCACCTCGCAAAAGTTGGAACCCCCCAGTTTGGGAACCACTGCTCAGACGCGCACTTTCTAGCGCTAGATACACGAGGACGCTGCCTGTCTCCATTCACCGCTGTCATTCCACAACCATCCCCACCGCATCTATCTGTTGGCCGGACCCATGTTTGTGCCACTCCGGATACTTACTGGGACCATCTACGTCACGCGGTTACCAACTTTGGCCCGCCTGCATAGCCGTGCCATTCTGCAGGAACGGAACTGTAACATCGGCCCCGGAGTTTTCTTTTGTGCAGTGGTGCGGTGAGTGGTGCAGAGCACCAAACTATGTCATAAACATTTCAAAAGATACATTGTATCAACCACAGGCTCTGTAATACCAACTATTACTAATTCTATTCCTCCTAACGTGGAGAGTACTTATATTTGGACACAGCCATGTAATTTCAAGACTGTGGGTAGCTGTGTACTATTGACTATTATATGGATTTTTTCTTGATTTTTATTGAATTTTTTCATTGAATTTTTATTATTTTGTGCAATAATTTATAGTAAAGTCCATAGCAAGGGCCCTGCTTGGACATCTATCTATATACTAACAAATATCACCATTTTAATATTTTACATACAACTAGTCTATCTATATTTTCTAATATATATCTAGAGGTCTGTATTTCGTTTTTACTTATATTGTATATATTTGGCACGAAGGGTACATGCAACACAAGCACCTCAATATATATATATATATATATATATATATATATATATATATACATATATATATATATATATATATATATATATATATATATATATTATTCATATAGTGTGAGCCCCACAGCTCATATTGTTTTACAGTGTCAACATGAGCTTGCCATGTGCATAGATGCGATGTCTGAAGTATAGGTAGGCCTTAGAAGATTTGATGTTAAGGTGGGAAAGAAGACGTTCCCTAAGGGAGCGGAGTTCATTTTAGACAGCTATGGTTCTAGATGCTTAGTGTAAGCGCACTAAAGCAGCAATTTGGCTCAAAAGGGCATCAGTTTCCTTTTGGCTTGCTTTTTTCAATGTATTGCCCCGGAGGCACTAAATTGTGTCTCGGCTTCAGAGGCAGAGGTATCTAGGTGCGGGTCTAATGTTAAATTAAGGTCTCCTCCTGAGATTATTATGGAGGAAGGAGGTAGGACATAAGTGACTTGGAAGCTATGCAGTTATCATGGGTAACATCTGAATAACATCCCAGGAAGCAGGTCCAGGTAACATCACCCAGTAGGTCACATCATCAACTGTTCTTCTAGGCAAACCAAACAAAACAGGAGCAGAGGTGCAGGTTCGGAGACATATAGAACCGCGTCTTGCTTGAATTAGGCAAGGAGGCCAAATCCCAGTATCCAGCAGCTTAAGTAAGCGGTCCGGAGGGAGAGCCTTAACTGGGGTCTTGTGCTTTGATGCACAAGAGTGGGGAACTTGCTTCCACTCCTCCAGACGTGGCAGCGACAGGAGGGGGACGTGTTCTGAGACTGGCAGCCAAGATGGCACTTCAATCGTGGGAGATTCCCAAAGGGGACCAGGCAGCCTTCAGGTCAGCAGGTGTCTTAATGATGATGCGTTTGCCTCCCTTAAAGGGGTACTCCACCCAAAGACATCGTATCCCCTATCCAAAGGAAATTCTTCCTCCTACTGCGATTTTCCTGGTCTTCTATTAAAGTGAGCGCGTTGTTTATATGTGATTCCATCTGCTCCCTTCTGGTAGCTAAGGCAGCTGAATGGTAGGTGAGCTCGGTGCACATTGTCTCAAGTGATTCTGTGGAAAAAACGATTGTACATCCGACTTGTACATAGTGTTGCTTGGTTCTGTTTGCTTGGTGGAAAGTCTGTTTAAAGGGTCCCAGTCTACACATGTTTTTAACATTTTAAACAATCAACAATAGGAATAAAAGAACGGAGCACTGACCGGCTTGATTCTTGATGCAAAGGTTGCTTAATACTTAGTTGCGGGAATGCTGTACACGAGGGAGCGGACAGCAGGGGTCTGAACAGGGCTGCTTGGTCAAAACGACAACAACAAAATGAGTGTATTCATATAGAAAAAATACACGGTCCTAGCGCTAGTGGTTTCACACATGTGTGTTTGCTTTAAAATAACCATAACTGTCGGTTCTTGTTTAATTTGTTGTATATATCCTTATGTCCCTTATGTCCCCACCTTTCTTACCTGTTTGTTGTTGTGTTCCTATGGCAACATGCTCTTGGTTTTAAAAGTACATCCAAGGATGTGCTGACGTAGGACCAGCGGAAGCGCTCACGCGCGATATGGTCCACCCCAGCTGTCCGCTCCCCCATGTACAGTGTTCCCGCAACTAAGAATAAAGCAACCTTCGCATCAATAACTACCGGTCAGTGCTCCGTTCTTCTATTCCTATTATCGATTGTATGATATCACTGCTACCACGTTGAAGCACTACCTACACTGTTCACAATGGGACTGCTAAATTAGAGGTTTACTGCACAAGGCTGCGTTTAACACAAGTCCGATGCCAAGGGTTGGAAAGGTGCTGTAGCCATTGCATATTCGACCCAAGTGATTTTTTTAAACATTTTAACCCCTAAGGCACATTTTGATCAGACTACCCAAACTGCCTTCTTTAGTTGACTGATGGACTTGGCAAGTAGCAAGTAGGAGCTGGCAGGAGCAAGACAGAGACAGGCAAAACGTTGGAATATTATCTGCAAAGATTTGAATAACTCCAAACATTGAACAAATAGAATCCTCTATTTGATTTCGAACATAGTGGAAAATTATTTGGACTGTATGCTCTAAAATATTTTTATGGTGGCTGTAGGTGTTATCACATGTCTGAAGATTTAATACAAAAGTTAGTTTAAAAACTTTCCTCATGTGAACATGAATCACTAAATCTTTACACACAAAAGTGTTCAAAGGAATCCCTATAGCTACAGAGTAATTTGTATTTGACAGTAGTGACATTTACAACAGCACCGCTGAGATAACATTTCAAGTAATTAAACCTGTCTATTGAGGGTTAACGTCTTGTCAGGGATTGCACATTCATACTTTGTCTAGAATCCCTGCCAAAGGATAATTTCTCTGGAGAATTTCTCTATCACCAGTTTTGGGAATTTCCATCTTATATTTAATCTGCATATGTAAATACCCCCTACTATTTGTAATATTCACATTTGTGTTGATTTGTGTGCCTTAGTGCTGTAAAAAAGGCAATGTTGAATAAGTACGTAAGGCTCCTGGGCAGGTAAGAAAAGGAGGATGGAAGAAAGCAAGTAAAGACGGAAAGGTAGACCTACTGTAATGTTTGTGATTTTTTTTTATCGTGTGTGTTTTACATTTTTTTATTGTATCTTAAAGGTCTATTCACACGATGTGCAGGATTTGAAGCTGTGTTCAGTCATTAAGTTTACATTAAAATATGCATCAAAGAAAATCCTGCGCATCAAATCTGTGCAGAATACTGTACGTGTAAATAAACCATAAAAAAGTGCAAAATTCAGTTCATAGAAATATAGTATGTAAACTGATCTTTAAGTTGTTAAAAAATGATTGTCTTAGATTTGAATGAATGTCTGGCCTATGGTGGAGGAAGATCAATAATGTTCAACACTTTTCTTGCTAATATGTTTTTATAATCCTTTTCTACAGAGTAAACTTTGATTTTGCCAAAAACACTGTACAAAAACCTATGCACTTTGACAGAAAGTTATGCATTTCAACATTTGATTAAAGGGGTTATCCACCATAAGGTGATTTTAGTACGTACCTGGCAGGCAGTAATGGACATGCTTAGGAAGGATCTGCGCTTGTCTTGGGGCTAAATGGCTATGTTGTGAGATTACCCTAACATTGTGGCTAGCTTTTTGTGAACTGGTATTTCCTTTTTGAGTTTTCTTCTTTGCCTACAAATCACATTATTTTGCCTAAAAATCCCACACATCAGCCACCTCACCCATTGAAACATAAATGAGCTGCATCCATTCAAAGACTTGTGGTTTTCAATCAGGGTGCCTACAGCTGTTGCATTAGTTGCAGATTGATTTCTCCCACCAAGCGATGGCTCCACCCATTGAATCAGACAGGCTCCCTGACATCAGCTGACTAGTGAGTCAGGTCTCGGACGCATTGCATCATGGGAAAATCTGAGTCATTTTGTATGCTGTTAAAATAAATATTGTGGTGAAAATCACAAAAGAATTGTGATAAAACCATCACACACAGGTACAGACACTATATTATGAACAACACTAACTTTACAGCCTCTATAGCATAGTCAAATAAAAAAAAAAAATACTGGAATACCCCTTTAAATACTTCCCTCAAGAGGATTGTGCTTGACATGCATGTTTATTGTAAATTACCTCCATATCATGTTATTTTATGTACAATGTTAATGTTATTTTATGTATAATGAGGTACAGGAGGAGTTGTTCTCTATTTTTTGTAAGCTGTAAAATGAAATAATGAAAACAAAAAAATAAAAAAATAAAAACATAAGACAGTATAGGAAATAGAAATACAGACATATCTTCAATGTAGATACCAGTGGAACAGGTACATTTAGATGGTCATAGTAGTATTTTCTAGACAATGTGTTGGAATCCACTTGTTATATGGGAGGTATATAGTTAACACCAGGGAGAATTAATCCCGGAGAGATCAACAATAGTAATAACATTTATTTTTATGTAAATAGAAATAGGCTGATTGAGCTGTAGAACATGTCCAAGATAAACCATTTCATCAAGGTATATCAATCAGGAAAAAAAAATTGAGAAATTGAAATCCACACGAAAGACATGAGAGAAAATAATAGTATAAGACGTACAAAAAGAAAGATAGAGTAGGTTAGAAAGAAAGGGGGAAAGGGACATAAAGACAAAGGACATAGGCCCGCATGGCTCTACCCTGAAAGGGGGAATACTGTTGGGGTTGATTGATATGTAATGAATCCCACGGCGGCCAGATTTTCTGAAAAATAGGTATTTTATTGTCTATGGTGGCAGAGAGAAATTCCATCCTCCTAACCTCATGTATCCTGTCTATTAACATCTGAAGAGAAGGAACCTCAGGGCATTTCCACCAACATGCTATTATGCACTTAGAAGCTGTCAAGACAGACAGGCATAACTTAGTTCAGCTACTGGTGATGTGTTTAGGAGGGAGGTTCAATAGAAAGGTCTCTGGGAGTAGAGGGATATCCACACCAAGAAGTTTCTAAATGAGAGACTGGACCTCCAGCCAAAAATGACGTAAAGGTGTGCAATCCCAATAAATGTGGGTAATGGTGCCCACTTCACGGTTACACCTCCAACATAAAGGAGATACATTGGGGAATAAACGTTGGAGTTTGTCCGGAGTCCGATACCAGTGCATCAGTAGTTTATATTGACTTTCCTTGTGTGTGACACAGAACGAATATGTTTCTGCATTCTTAATATTATTGAATTGAAGGACCAGTGAAAAATGTATCAGGGTATAACTATTCATCTGATAGTTGAATAACACAATCAATGAGGATTTTAGGTTTGTATTCAAAGTGTGCATAAAAAAGGGAATATTCAAATATTGTTCATATAATTAGTCCTTCGTGTTACTTGTCATTCATGTCAATTAGTGATTATCGCTTATGCTCCCATTATTAGTTAGAATGGTCAATAAATGTTTAGAACTGCTACATACATAAAGAAAACAATAGTTAACATTTCACTAAAGATATTAACCCCTTCCCGACCTATGACATACCTGTACGTCATGGGTGGCAAGGTGTTCCCGACCCATGACATACAGGTACGTCATGAACATTACTGCCGCTACTCGCGGCACCCCGCAGCGCCCGGAAAGATGGTGGCTATCACTGATAGCCAGTCATCTTACCGTGCGACCACGGGGGGTTTCATCCCGCACTCCCCCCCAGCGATCGCTGCTATCAGCTGGTCAAATCTGATTAGCTGATAGCAGCGTTTTGCTATCAGAATACTTAGCAGCGCTGTGTGTGAGTCCCGATCACGGGGATCGGGACACACACCGCTCTGCTAAGTGTCCCTGACCCGTCCCCCGGCGTCACTTACCCGTCCGAGCGGTGTCCCGAGCGGTCCCGGCGGTCCCGGCGTCCTCCATGCGGTCCTGGCTGCGCTGCGTCCCGGAGGTGAGTTTCCGGCAGGTGAGTTTCCGGCAGCATCGCCGTAAAGCGATCTCACTGCTGCCTCTGAGAGTTTCAAAACTGCAACTCCCAGCATGCCCAGACAGCCTTTGGCTTTCTGGGCATGCTGGGAGTTGTAGTTTTGCAACATCTGGAGGTCCATAGTTTGGAGACCACTGTATAATGGTCTCCAATCTGTGCTCTTCCAGATCTTGCAAAACTACAAATCTCAGCATGCTCAGTCTGTCCAGGCATGCTGGGAGTTGTAGTTCTCTAACATCTGGAAGAGCACAGATTGGAGACCATTATACAGTGGTCTCCAAACTGTGGACCTCCAGATGTTGCAAAACTACAACTCCCAGCATGCCCAGACTGCCCAAGCATGCTGGAAGTTGTAGTTCGGCAACATCTGATCCTTCAGATATTGCCGAACTACAACTTCCAGCATGCCTGGGCAGTCTGGGCATGCTGGGAGTTGTAGTTTTGCAACAACTGGAGGCACACTAGTTGGGAAACATTGTCCGTTTCCTACCTCAGTGCCTCCAGCTGTTGCAATTGTTGCAAAACTATAACTCCCAGCATGCACTGGCAGACCATGCATGCTGGGAGTTGTAGTTTTGCCACAGCTGGAGGCACACTGGTTTGGAAACACTAAGTTTGGTTGCAAAACACTTGAAAGTTTATTATTTAACTTAGTGTTTCCAAACCAGCGTTCCTCCAGCTGTTGCAAAACTACAACTCCCAGCATGCACGGACAGCCAAAGGGCATGCTCGGAGTTTGCAACAGCTGGATGTTTGCCCCCCCCCCCCCCCCCAATGTGAATGTACAGGGTACACTCACATGGGCGGAGGTTTACAGTGAGTGCTGCAAGTTTGAGATGGCGCAAATTTTGCGCTGCAGCTCAAACTTCCAGCGGCAAACTTGCTGTGAACCTCTGCCCATGTGACTGTACCCTAAAAACACTACACTACACTAACACTAACCTAAAATAAAAAGTAAAAAACACTACATATACACATACCCCTACACAGCCCCCCTCCCCAAAAAAATGAAAAACGTCTGGTACGCTACTGTTTCCAAAACGGAGCCTCCAGCTGTTGCAAAATAATAACTCCCAGTATTGCCGGACAGCCATTGACTGTCCAGGCATGCTGGGAGTTTTGCAACAGCTGGAGGCACCCTGTTTGGGAATCATTGGCATAGAATACCCCTATGCAAATCCCTAATTCAGGCCTCAAATGCGCATGGCGCTCTCTCACTTTGGAGCCCTGTCGTATTTCAGGGCAACAGTTTTGGGACACATATGGGGTATCGCCGTACTCGGGAGAAATTGCCTTACAAATTTTGGGGGGCTTTTTCTTCTTTAACCCCTTATGAAAAGGTGAAGTTGGGGTCTACACCAGCATGTTAGTGTAAAAAAATAAATTTTTTACACTGACATGCTGGTGTTGCCCTATACTTTTCATTTTCACAAGAGGTAAAAGGGAAAAAAGACCCCCAAAATTTGTAACGCAATTTTCTCCCGACTACGGAGATACCCCATATGTGGACGCAAAGAGCTCTGGGGGCGCACAACAAGGCCCAGAAGGGAGAGTGCGCCATGTACATTTGCGGCGATTTGCACAGGGGTGGCTGATTGTTACAGCAGTTCTGACAAACGCAAAACAATAAATATCCATATGTGACCCCATTTTGGAAACTACACCCCTCACGGAATTTAATAAGGGGTACAGTGAGCATTTACACCCCACTGGTGTATGACAGATTTTTGGAACAGTGGTCTGTGAAAATGAAAAATAAAATTTTTGATTTGCACAGTCCACTGTTTCAAATATCTGTCAAACGCCAGTGGGGTGTAAATGCTCACTGCACCCCTTATTAAATTCCATGAGGGGTATAGTTTCCAAAATGGGGTCACATGTGGGGGGGGGTCCACTGTTCTGGCACCATAGGGGCTTCCTAAATGGGACATGCCCCCCAAAAACCCTTTCAGAAAAACTCACTCTCCAAAATCCCATTGTCGCTCCTTCCCTTCTGAGCCCTCTACTGCGCCCGCCGAACACTTTACATACGCATATGAGGTATTTCCTTACTCAAGAGAAATCGGGTTACAAATTTTAGGGTGATTTCTCTCCTTTTACCCCTTGTAAAAATCCAAAAATTGGGTCTACAAGAAAATGCAAGTGTAAAAAATTAAGATTTAGAATTTTCTCCTTCACTTTGCTGCTATTCCTGTGAAACACCTAAAGGGTTAAAACACTTACTGAATGTCATTTTGAATCTTTTGGGGGGTGCAGTTTTTATAATGGGGTCATTTATGGGGTATTTCTAATATGAAGACCCTTAAAATCCACTTCCAACCTGAACTGGGCCCTGAAAAATTACGATTTTGAAAATCTTGAGAAAAATTGGAAAATTGCTGCGGAACATTGAAGCCCTCTGGTGTCTTCCAAAAGTAAAAACTTGTCAATTTTTTTATGCAAACACAAAGTAGACATATTGTATATGTGAATCAATATGTAATTTATTTGGAATATCCATTTTCCTTTCAAGCAGAGACTTTCAAAGTTAGAAAAATGCTAAATTTTCTAAATTTTCATGAAATTTTTAGATTTTTTACCAAGAAAGGATACAAATATCAGTGAAATTTTACCAATAACATAAAGTAGAATATGTCACGAAAAAACAATCTCGGAATCAGAATGATAAGTAAAAGCATTCCAAAGTTATTAATGTTTAAAGTGACAGTGGTCAGATTTTCAAAAAATGCCCAGGTCATGAAGGTGAAAATGGGCTGGGTCATGAAGGGGTTAAGCCAAGCCCAGAATTGTTTATAGTTCCTTTCATACTGGTATTTACATATGAACCTCCGCATATTATTAGTATTTCTCCCTGTAAGTTAATGTTATATATACCAATATTTAACTTACCTATGCATGAGATTTGTAGTAAACAAAACATTAAAAACTATTAAAAATGTGTGTCCAAATTTCTCTTAACATTAAAAGACCTTATTGGCAATCAAAGTGTACCTGTTAATAAATAAATAAACCCCCAAATGTATTTATGAGATGTCCTAGGGACATGTCAAAGTTTTTAGTGGTCGGAGGTAAAGTGATCACCAAAATGAGCAGGAAAAAAAAAACACATTCGTCTCTTATCTCTGTGTCTAAGAGACCAATATGGTGCCACAGACTCCATTCTGGTTGGGTGACATGAGTCAAAGAGATTGCACTAAGCACCCACTTCTCCTGGCTTGTTCTCATGATCCTTCATGGTCTGAGCACCCAGACCTTGTCTGTTCAAGACTTTTGATTTGAAAAGTTTTTCTTTCATGACAGTGTCATTTAACCCCTTAAGAACACAGCCCATTTTCACCTCTAGGACGCAGCCCTTTTTTGCACATCTGACCACTGTCACTTTAAACATTAATAACTCTGGAATGCTTTTACTTATCAATCTGATTCCGAGATTGTTTTTTCGTGACATATTCTACGTTAACACAGTGGTAAATTTTTGTGGTAACTTGCATCCTTTCTTGGTGAAAAATCCCCAAGTTTGATGAAAAAATTGAAAATTTTGCATTTTTCTAACTTTGAAGCTCTCTGCTTGTAAGGAAAATGGATATTCCAAATATTTTTGTTTTGGATTCACATATACAATATGTCCACTTTATGTTTGCATCATAAAATTGAAGTGTTTTTACTTTTGGAAGACACCAGAGGGCTTCAAAGTTCAGCAGCAATTTTACAATTTTTCACAAAATTTTCAAACTTGCTATTTTTCATGGACCAGTTCAGGTTTGAAGTGGATTTGAAGGGTCTTCATATTAGAAATACCCCATAAATGACCCCATTATAAAAACTACACCCCCCCAAAGTATTCAAAATGACATTCAGTAAGTGTTTTAACCCTTTAGGTGTTTCACAGGAAAAGCAGCAAAGTGAAGGAGAAAATTCAAAATCTTCATTTTTTACACTTGCATGTTCTTGTAGACCCAATTTTAGAGTTTTTACAAGGGGTAAAAGGATAACATTTATACTTGAATTTGTAGCCCAATTTCTCTCGAGTAAGCACATACCTCATATGTCTATGTAAATTGTTCCGCGGGCGCAGTAGAGGGCTCAGAAGCGAAGGAGCGACAAGGGGATTTTGGAGAGTACGTTTTTCTAAAATGTTTTTTGGGGGGCATGTTGCATTTAGGAAGCCCCTATGGTGCCAAATCAGCAAAAAAAAACACATGGCATACCATTTTGGAAACTAGACCCCTTGAGGAACATAACATGGAATTAAGTGAGCCTTAATACCTCACAGGTGTTTCATGACTTTTGCATATGTGAAAAAAAAAAAATTCACTAAAATGTGTGTTTCCCCCCAAATTTCACATTTTTGCAAGGGTTAATAGCAGAAAATACCCCCCAAAATTTGTAACCCCATCTCTTCTGAGTATGGAGGTACTCCATAAGTTGACCTGAAGTGCACTACGGGCGAACTACAATGCTCAGAAGAGAAGGAGTCATATTTGGCTTTTTGAGAGCAAATTTTGCTCGGGGGGCATGTCGCATTTAGGAAGCCCCTATGGTGCCAGGACAGCAAAGAAAAAACACATGGCATACCATTTTGGAAACTAGACCCCTTGAGGAACGTAACAAGGGATAAAGTGAACCTTAATACCCCACAGGTGTTTCACGTCTTTTGCATATGTAAAAAAATATTTTTTTTTTTTTACCAAAAATGCTTGGTTTAGCAAAAATTTAACATTTTAAAAAAAGGTAATAGCAGAAAATACTCCCCAAAATTTGAAGCCCAATTTCTCCCGATTCAGAAAACACCCAATATGGGGATGAAAAGTGCTCTGCTGGCGCACTACAGGTCTCAGAAGAGAAGGAGTTACATTTGGCTTTTTGGAAGCAAATTTTGCTCTGGGGGCATGCCGCATTTAGGAAGCCCCTATGGTGCCAGGACAGAAAAAAAAACACATGGCATACCATTTTGGAAACTAGACCCCTTGGGGAACGTATTAAGGGGTAAAGTGAACCTTAATACCCCACAGGTGTTTCACGACTTTTGCATATGTAAAAAAAAAATATTTTTTTTACACTAAAATGCTTGTTTTCCCCCAAATGTTACATTTTTACAAGGGATAATAGCAGAAAATACCCCCAAAATTTGTAACCCCATCTCTTATGAGTAGGGAAATACCCCATAAGTGGACGTGAAGTGCACTGGGGGCGAACTACAATGCTCAGAAGAGAAGGAGCATCATTGAGCTTTTGGAGAGAGAATTTGGCCATGTGCATTTCCAAAGCCCCCCGTGGTGCCAGAACAGTGGACCCCCCCACATGTGACCCCATTTTTAAAACTACACCCCTCACGGAAGGTAATAAGGGGTGGAGGGAGAATTTACACCCCACTGGCATTTGACGGATCTTTGGAACAGTGGGCTGTGCAAATTAAAAAATTTATTTTTCATTTTCACAGACCCCTGTTTCAAAAATCTGTCAGACACCTGTGGGGCGTAAATGCTCACTGTACCCCTTATTACATTCCGTGAGGAGTGTAGTTTCCAAAATGGGGTCATATGTGGGTATTTATTGTTTTGCACTTATGTCAGAACCGCTGTAAAATCCGCCACCCCTGTGCAAATCACCAATTTAGACCTCAAATTTACATGGTGCACTCTCCCTTCTGAGCCTTGTTGTGCATCCCCAGAACACTTTGCGCCCACATATGGGGCATCTTCGTACTCAGGAGAAATTGCGTTACAAATTTTGGAGGCTTTTTTTGTTTTACCGCTTGTGAAATTTTAAAGTATGGGGCAACACCAGTATGTTAGTGTACAAAAATGTTTTTTTATACACTAACATGCTGGTGTAGACCCCAACTTCACCTTTTCATAAGGGGTAAAAGGAGAAAAAGCCCCGAGAAAATTTGTTAGGCAATTTCTCCCGAGTACGGCGATACCCCATATGTGGCCCTAAACTGTTGCCTTGAAATACGACAGGGCTCCAAAGTGAGAGCGCCATGCGCATTTGAGGCCTAAATTAGGGATTTGCATAGGGGTGGACATAGGGGTATTCTACACCAGTGATTCCCAAACAGGGTGCCTCCAGCTGTTGCTAAACTCCCAGCATGCTTGGACAGTCAATGGCTGTCCGGAAATGCTGGGAGTTTTTGTTTTGCAACAGCTGGAGGCTCCGTTTTGGAAACACTGCTGTAGGATACGTTTTTCATTTTTATTGGGGGGGAAGGGGGGTGGTAGGGGGGGGGGGCAGTGTACGTGTGTATATGTAGTGTTTTACTCTTTATTTTATGGTAGTGTAGTGTTTTTAGGTTACATTTCACACTGACGGCAGATTACACTGAGTCTCCCGCTAGGAGTTTGAGCTGCGGCTGCAGCTCAAATTTGAAGCAGGGAACTCACTGTAATCCACCGCCAGTGTGAATGTAACCTGTACATTCCCATAGGAGGGGGGGGGGGCAAAACTACAACTCCCAGCATGCACTGACAGAACGTGCATGCTGGGAGTTGTAGTTTTGCAACAGCTGGAGGCACACTGGTTGGAAAATACTGAGTTAGGTAATAGAACCTATTACCTAACTCGGTATTTCCCAACCAGTGTGCCTCCAGCTGTTGCAGAACTACAACTCTCAGCATGTACTGATTGCCAAAGGGAATGCTGGGAGATGTAGTTATGCAACAGCTGGAGGCACGCAAGTACAACTCCCAGCATGCCGAGACAGCCATTTGCTGTTCCTGAATGCTGGGAGTTGTAGTTTTGCAAGATTTAGAGGGGTTCAGTATGGAGATCACTGACAGTGGTCTCTAAACTGTGGCCCTCCAGATGTTGCAAAACTACAAATCTCAGCATGCTAAGACAGCAAACTGCTGTCTGGGCATGCTGGGAGTTGTAGTTTTGTAACATCTGGAGGGCTACAGTTTAGAGACCACTGTCAGTGATCTCTAGCCTGAACCCCTCTAAATCTTGCAAAACTACAACTCCCAGCATGCCAACACAGCAAACAGCTGTCAAGGCATGGTGGGAGTTGTAGTTTTGCAACATCTGGAGGGCCACAGTTTAGAGACCACTCTCCAAACTGTCGCCCTGCAGATGTTGCTAGGCAACAGACTCCCGGACACGCGGCGCCATACTCACCTCCACCGCCGCCATGATCACAGCCTCCGCCGGGTAAGTGACCGCCGCTGCCGCCGCCGCCGCTACTACACGGTTCCCCCCGCTGTGCCCGGACACCGATGGGTGGGCATAGCGGAGGGGGGAACTGAACTTTAACCCCCCCGCCCCCAGTCTGCTATTGGTCGGTCGCTCCGCCGATCAATAGCAGGGATAGGAGGGGTGGCAACCCTGCCGCCTCACTCCTATCTCTTCAAGGGGGATCGAGGGTGTCTTGGACACCCTCGATCCCCCTTATTTTATCGCGGAGCCGCCATTGATGGGCAGGGGGATAGCGCTCCCCCTGCAAACACCATAGATGCCGTGATCAGAACTGATCACGGCATCTATGGGGTTAAAGCTGCCGGGACCGGCGCGATATTGGCCCCGGCAGCTGCGGTGGGACTCCGGCTGTGATTGACAGCTGAGTCCCACCCGCGATCTCCTGCGCTGCCTGCAGCAGAGCAGGCGATCGCTTGGACGTATGCATACGTCCATTTGCGCGAACGTGTAGTTCGCCTGGACGTATGCATACGTCCAATAGCGGGAAGGGGTTAAACATAGAGTTTATGTGACTTTCCAAAATGCTCCAATTTTTTCTCATCTATCGAAAGGACATTTTCCCAGAAGCTTTGTGTCTTTGAACTTTGGAAGTCCGATCAGCTCTATGTCTGCAGGCACAAAAATAAAGCATACAAAGAAAAGAACACTGTGAAGAATGAGGAGACTTGGTGATGTTTTGGGGCTGCTTTGCTGCATCTGGCACAAGGTGTTTTGAGTCTAACAGGGTACAATGAAATCGTAAAACTATGCCTTGTGGCTTGGTATCAGTCACAAGTGGGTCCTCCAACAGGATAATAACTAGAGATGAGTGAATTTTCTGAAAAAATTTGGTTTGGTCCGAATTTATTCGCGGCAAATCACTATTAAAAACAGCTATTTCTGGCCTACAGTGAGGCTCAATAGTGGTGTACAACACTTTACCTTGTCCTAACACGCATAGGGGGTGTGCTGTGTTAGTGAAAAAATACTGTTTTACAGTATGACATGCAGATTATAGGCATCACTATTAGAATCACCCAGACGCAGAGCATCTGGGTGTGGCAGATTTTTTATGTCATTTTTATTTAACCCCTTAATGACAATGGATGTAAATGTATGCCATAGTGCCGTGGAACTTGACGCACCATGATGTACATTTACGCTCCGCCATGTCCGTGAGCACCAGAACGGTGTTAGCGCCATGCGTGGCAGGTTCTGGCTGCTATCAGTGGCCAGGGACCCACTGGTAATGGCGGACATGAGCGATCGCGCGGATGTCTGACATTAACCCCTCAGATGCTGAGATCAATACAGATCACGGCATCTGAGGCAATGCGATACTTTAAATAGATGATTGGATCGCCTGCAGCGATAACGTGTGGATCCGATCATCCATAATGGCGGACAGAGGTCCCCTCACCTGCCTCCATCCATCTCCAGGGGTCTTCTGCTCTGGTCTGAGATCGAGCAGACCAGAGCAGAAGATCGCTGATAATACTGATCAGTGCTATGCCGTATGCATAGCACTGAACAGTATTAGCAATCAAATCATTGCTATAAATAGTCCCCTATGGGAAATATTAACGTGAAAGAAAAACATTTAGAAAATGTAAAAGATATAAAGTAAAAAAACGTGAAAACTCCTCTCCCCCAATAAATACGTAAATCATCAGTTTTTCCCATTTTAACCCCAGAAAAGCATAAAAAAATTAATAAACATATTTGGTATCACCACATGTGTAGTCTGAACTATCAAAATATATTGTTAATTATCCCGTACGGTGAACGGTGTAAACGTAAAAAAATAAAGTCCAAAATTGCTGCATTTTTGTCACACTTTATTCCCCCAAAAAATGTATAAAAAATGTATAAAAAGTAAAACCTAAGCAAAAGTGGAACAGATAAAAACTACTGATCACGGCGCAATTTTTTTCCCTCATACCGCTCTGTATACAGAACAATTAGGAGGTCAATAGGTGGTCAAAATAGGGCAATTTCAAACATACTAATTTAGTTAAAATAGTTTGAGATTTTTTTAAGTGGTACAATTATAGAAAAGCACATATCATGGGTGTCATTTTAATTGTATTAATCCACAGAATAAAGAAAACTGCATTTTTACCATAAAGTGTACACCGTGAAAACAAAACCTTCCAAAATTTGATAAATTGCGGTTTTCTTTTCAATTTTCCCACATAAATAAAATGTTTTTGGGTTGCACCGCACATTTTATGGTAAAATAAGTTATGTCATGACAAAGTAAAATTGGTGACGCAAAAAACAAGCCCTCATATGGGCCTGTGGATGGAAATATAAAAAAGTTTTGATCTTTAGAAGGCAAGGAGGAAAAAAAACAAAATGCAAAAATAAAATTGGCCTGGTCCTTAAGGGGTTAATTTAATTTGAATTTATTAAATTTTTTTGATTACCCATTCTGGTGAGCATCAAGCTGGCGGTCCTCAGCCACGCGAGACATCACGTGTTCCAGCCCCTGCCTCTCAGCGCCCCCCTGACTGTGAGAGTGCAAATGTTTCATTTAATCATTTATGGTTCATTGTTATAGCTCCAAGCTGTTTCATTGGATTCTTGGGATAATTCCACAGGTAATATGACGTTGATGACCATAGGGCCTCAGTCTGGAAAATATTACATCGATTTTTTTTAAATTAAAATTTAAGATTTTTATTAGACTAGCTGAGTACCTGGCTTTGCCAGGTTTTTCCTTCCTAATCCTTGTTGGGGAGGAAAATCAACAAAGGAGCAAGCTTTTGACTTAATATCCAATCCTCATATATTGCTGTCATATCCCAATCTCATATTCTGTCCTCATATCCCGTCATCATATCTCGACCTCATATCCTGACCTCATATTCCGTCCTCCTATCTCGACCTCACATCCCGTCCTCATATCCCATCCTTCTATCTCGACCTCCTATCAGCCCTCCTACCCCGACCCCCTATCTCGTCCTCATATCCCGTCCTCATATCCCGACCTCATATCCCATCCTCATATCCCATCCCATAGTGCCGTGGTACTTAACGCACCATGACGTACATTTATGCTCTGCCATGACCTTGAGCACCGGACTGGTGTTAGCGCCATGCGCTGCAGGTTCTGGCTGCTAAATGACATATAGCTGCTAAAATGGCATACAGCTGCTAAAAAGTACTGGAAGGATAAAGATTTTTCAATTGAAGTCATTTACAAATCTGTTTAACTTTCTGGCACCAGTTGATTTGGTATATAAACATATATATAACATTTCCACCAGAGTACCCCTTTAAGGTTGTGGATAGAGATGAGCGAACTTACATTAACTTCGTTTCATCACGAACTTCTCGGCTCGGCAGTTGATGTCTTTTCCTGCATAAATTAGTTCAGCTTTCAGGTGCTCCCGTGGGCTGTAAAAGGTGGATACAGTCCTAGGAGACTCTTTCCTAGGAATGTATCCACCTTCTCCAGCCCACCGGAGCACCTGAAGGCTCAACTAATTTGCGCAGGATAAGTCATCAACTGCCGAGCCGAGAAGTTCGTGACGAATCAAATTTACTGTAAGTTCGCTCATCTCTAGTTGTGGACATGTGTCTTTTATACTGATAAAAAGTTCAAACTGGTGGCATTAATACATGTAACCAGTATAGGACAGAGGAGGTTCTTAAAGAAGAAGTTACAGGTCTGTGAGAGCCAGAATTCTTGCTTGTTTGTAGGTGACCAACTACTTATTTTACAGAGTAATTTACCAATTAATTCATTAGAAATCCTACAATGTTATTTTCTGTATTCTTTTCCCCCATTATGTCTCTTATAATTGAGGCATGCTTATGATGAAAATTACAGGCCTCACTCATCTTTTTAAGTGGGAGAACTTGCACAATTGGTGGCTGACTAAATACTTTTTTCCCCACTGTATGTAGACTTAAGAAAAAAGATGCTAGGTATTTCAAAGATGGAATTAGTGCTTACGCTTTTGCCCTTTAACTTGCTTCAGACCAATAGGCATAAAAAAGCATTTGCATTTGGCTTTATCTATGAACATCCAGCTATAGATTTGACTAGTTATGCTTTTTCATTTATGTCTAAATTTAATGAGCCGTGAAGAAGTAAATAGGAAATTTCAATTTTAGCTCACGATCTCTCAACAAACTGTTCTTTTTCATTTCCAATGAAAACCAGAAGTATGTGTTTTCAGAACATTTAAAGAAAACACATCTTTAGATTTTTCCACTAGCTTGCACGAAAACTGTTTTAGCAGTAATGAACTGTTCCAGGTAATGGGTATATAGTGGCTTTTGTCATGTGCTACACCATTTAAACTTATATTAATTGTCTTGAGATTAGACAGCATGATAATGTTTGCAAAGGTCATCAACTCTGCATTTCTGTAGTGAGTGTTTGCCAGAGAAAATGATGTTCATCTTATGTCTTCCAGTCCAGGTCTAACAACCAGGTTATGAACTTTGCTAATGAAGATGAGGAATCCACTCTCAAAAATTGCCAAATGTTCTTTTATTAAGTTACACAAAGTGATAATCCTCTACCTGTTTATATATTCTAAACATTGGAAATAGTATAAACATTCTGGATATAACCACATTTAAATCAGGATGCTTGGATGGATCTTTCATTGTGTAATACCTGTTGGTATTGGTAACGATTATAAAGTGACTTTTCATGTGATACCATGGGGCAAAAGATTTTATTCAGCCACCAATTGTGCAAGTTCTCCCACTTAAAAAGATGAGAGAGGTCTGTAATTTTCATCATAGGTATATCTCAACTATGAGAGACATAATGAGAAAAAAAATCCATAAGATCACATTGTCTGATTTTCAAAGAATTTGCTTGCAAATTATGGTGGAAAATAAGTATTTGGTCAATAACAAAAGTTCATCATAATACTTTGTTATATATCCTTTGTTGACAATGACAGAGGTCAAACGTTTTCTGTAAGTCTTCGCAAGCATTTCACACACTGTTGCTGGTATTTTGGCCCATTCCTCTATGCAGATCTCCTCTAGAGCAGTCATGTCTTGGGGCTGTTGCTTTGCAACATATATTTTCAACTCCCTCCAAAGGTTTTCTATGGGGTTGAGATCTGGAGACGAGCTAGGCCACTCCAGGACCTTGAAATGCTTCTTACAAAGCCACTCCCTTCATTGCCCGGGTGGTGTGTTCAGGATCATTGTCATGCTGAAAGACCCAGCCACGTTTCATCTTCAATGCCCTTGCTGATGGAAGGAGGTTTTCACTCAAAATCTCACGATACATGGCCCCATTCATTCTTTCCTTTACACGGATCCGTTGTCCTGGTCCCTTAGCAGAAAAACAGCCCCAAAGCATGATGTTTCACCCCCATGCTTCACAGTAGGCATGGTGTCATTTGGATACAACTCAGCATTCTTTCTCCTCCAAACACAACGAGTTGAGTTTTTACTAAAAAGTTCTACTTTAGTTTCCCAATACGCTTCTGGATCATCCAAATGCTCTCTAGCAGACTTCAGACGGGCCCGGACATGTACTCGCTTTAGAAGGGTGACACATCGACGCTGCAATATTTGAGTCCCTGGTGGCATAGTGTGTTACTGATGGTAGCCTTTGTTACTTTGGTCCCAGTTCTCTGCAGGTCATTCGCTAGGTCCCCCCGTGTTTTTCTGGGATTTTTCCCAGATCTAGGGAGATTATCAGTGGTCTTGTATGTCTTCCATCTTCTAATAATTGCTCCCACAGTTGATTTATTCACATCAAGCTGCTTGCCTATTGCAGATTCAGTCTTCCCAGCCTTTTTCTTTCTTTTTTTAACAATGTTTTTTAATTTGCTCTGTCTTAGTGCGCTTTGAAAGATAGACACTGAAAGAGAGTTATAAAACAGAAAGATATCTGCTGTGCGGAGTGAATCTGTGAAGTTGGAGTAACTTGTGTGAGTACTTAAATTTGCACATAGGGGGATCACTGACTGAATTTGAAACAGCCTTTTCACTCTTTTTTTCTGTACGCTACCTCTAGGGGGAGAGGTAGATTGGTCACAGGTGTGTAAATCATAGTTTGGGACTCAGTTGTGAGTGTGCTCTGTCTGAGTGGGCTTTGGAAGAGAGGCACTGAAAGAGAGTTATAAAACAGAGAGTTTGAAAGCAGGAGTTTGAGATCGCTGTGAGTGTTACTTTTCTTACACTGTAGAAACGTTTAATCACAAAGTCTACTTATAATTTAATTCTAATAGTTACTGTCTATTTTTGGCTGTTAATCTGTGAAATCCCCATAACTAGATGGCCTCCATGTTGGAAAAACACAGTTCGGTATACATCTTGCGCAATGTATACAATCCTTGAACTGCAGTTTGAGGGTACAAATTGTTGTGAGAGATGTGTGCGAGTTGTTCATTTGGAAGCCCAGATCCTGGATCTAGAGGAGCAAATGGCAACATTGAGACGCATTGACAACTTGGAGAGGAGTCTCCTGCTCACTGAGCAAATACTCTCTGGGGTAAAAGTGGGGGAGGATAGTGGGACGGAGGTGCAGGACAGTCAGGCAGTTAGCTGGGTTACAGTCAGAAAACAGGATAGAGGGAAAATTGTCAGGGAGGCTAGTCCTGAACTGGCACATGTCAACAAGTTTGCCCAGTTGGCAGATGAGGAGGATGCCATTTCAGAGCTAGCATTACTGCAGCAGGACTCTGCCTAATTCCACCAGGGGGGTGTTTGCTCCAGTAAGGAGGGAGGAAGGAGTGCAGGGCAGGCCAGACAATTACTGGAAGTAGGGCAACAGACAGTGCAATCTGTCACAAAGAGAGGGATCGACAAACAGTGTGTTGTCTTCCTGGCATTCGAGTTCGGCACATCGGGGATCGGGTTGACAGGTTGCTGGGTGGGGCTGCAGAGGACCCAGCAGTCATGGTACATATTGGCACCAATGACAAAGTAAGCGGTAGGTGGTGTGTCCTTAAAAATGATTTCAGGGACTTAGGCCGCAAGCTTAAGGCAAGGACCTCCAAGGTAATATTTTCTGAAATATTACCTGTACCACAAGCCATACCAGAAAGCGAGCGGGAGATTAGGGAGGTAAACACGTGGCTCAGAAACTGGTGTAGGAAGGAGGGGTTTGGGTTCATGGAGAACTGGGCCGACTTTGCTCTCGGATACCGGCTCTACCATAGGGATGGGCTGCACCTCAATGGCGAGGGTGCAGCTGTGCTTGGGGAGAAGATGGCTAGAAGGGTGGAATGTTTCAACTAGGGACTGGGGGGAGGGAACCTACAACATAGAGGGGAAGATAGTGTAGATAGAGAGGGGGGACTTATTGATGTACCTGGGGTGGAGCCGAGGGAGGGGTAAAAATAGTTAATAGGGATAGGATTCATAGGAAAAAAAAAATGACACCATTGAATTGCATGTTGACTAATGCCAGAGGTGTGTTCAATAAAACTGATGAACTGGAGTGGTTGATGTCTGAGGAGAATTATGACATAGTGGGTATAACAGAGACTTGGTTGGATGATAGCTATGACTGGGCGGTCAACATACAGGGTTATAGTCTATTCAGAAAGGATCAGGCAAAACGGAAAGGGGGAGGAGCTTGTCTTTATGTAAAACCCAGTCTTAAAGCCGCACTGTGGGAGGAGATACGGAAGGGAATCAATAATGTGCAGTCATTAAGGGTATAAATATATGGAGATAAAAATAAAAAAAATCGGATAGGTGTTTGTTGTAAGCCACCAAACCTAATGGAAGAGCCAGAAGATCAATTACTGAGGCAAATAAACAAGGCAGCAAATCAGAATGAGGTGATAATAATGGAGGACTTTAACTATTCTGATATAAACTGGAAGACTGAGACCTGTGAATTTCATAAAGAAAACAAGTTTCTGACTATAACTAAAGACAATTATCTGTCCCAAATGGTTCAGGGCCCGACCAGAGTAGGCACCCTTCTAGACTTAATATTAACCTTCAGACCTGACAGAGTAACTAATGTGCAGGTAGAAGGACACCTAGGAAATAGTGATCATAATAAAATACATTATAACTTGTTCTTCAATAAGGGAATCTCACGAGGGGCCACAAAAACAATTAACTTTAGGAAGGCAAAGTTTGATCCACTCAGAGAAGCCCTTAACAATATAAAATGGTATAATGTCCTCAAAATATCTTAAATTCTTACTGTAAGAGGTATAACCTTATGGGAATAAAAGGATCAGGAATAAAAGAAAACCAATACGGAAGAATAAAAATGTGGGGGCAATAAATGATACAAATAAAGCATTTAAACTACTAAAACAGGACAACAGTAAAGGAAAAAAAAAAAAAAAAAAGCTATAGAGAAAAATATAGAATATGAAAATAACAGATAAATGCCACAAAAATAGATACCACACAATGTTATTTAACTATATAAATCGCAAAAAGGTTAAAAATGAAAGTAATGGATGTATACATGTGTTTATAAATATATGTATATATATATATATATATATATATATATATATATATATATATATGAAAAAGAAAGATAGCCAGCACAACAGCCTAATACACGGGTGCACACTGCAATTTTTTGACCAATGTGTGCTGCTGCAATCCTCTTTTTTTGTATACTCTGTATCTGCCATGGCAGTGTGCACCCGTGTATTAGGCTGTTGTGCTGGCTATCTTTCTTTTTTCTTGTATGTACAATTCAGGGGGAAATGGCACCCTCTTTAGCTGTGCACCCCTCCCCCTTTTTCACAGGTAGAGTTTTAAATGGATCCAGCATGTCACCCAGTCAGAGGCTATATGCCCAGCAGAGGTGAGTGGATAGTTGAGCGTTAGGCTCAGAATTTGTGCTAGGGTCCCATCCTAAATGAGGCCACCTCCCCGTGGTGGATGGGGGACACGTTTTGATCAAAAGGTGCGCTAAGAGCCTCAATTTTTTGACCAATGTGTGCTGCTGAAATCCTCTTTTTATATATATATATATATATATATATATATATATATATATATATATATATATATGTTTGTGTACATGTATTCATAAAATGCCCATTTTGGGCAAAGTCACCAATCCCCTTCGTGCTACTCTGCTCCTTGCTCACCCCCTCCCATCGAGTAGAGTTCCTGGACAAAGACTTCATAGCCCGCCAAACATTTCAGGAAAGGCATACCTTATGTGATATACCACAGCTATACTTATCCACCTAGTGAGGGTGGGAACTTATGCTAAATACAGAGGTTATATAACCAAGTGGACAGCCTAATAAAGTTTAGAAGTATTTTACCACTGACCATGTATGTGTCTGTGTAATTTACTTACGGTGCATGCAGGGGATCTAATCAAAGATTATACCAAATTCAGACGGGAGTAGGATACTTACCAGGCTATCTGATTAAATCCATATTACTTAAAAAAAAAAGATAAAGAAGAAATTAAAGACGGGGATCAGGAAAAAGCAAATATTTTAAACAAATTCTTCTCCACTGTATTCACCTAGGAAAATTAAATGCCAGGTGAAATACAGCGAGATAAGGTAAACTCCCCTGTACAGGTCACCTGTCTAACCCAGGAAGTACAACCCAAGAAGTACAGTGCCAGCTACAAAAAATCAAAATAGACAAATCACCAGGTCCAGATGGCATTCACTCCGATGTTCTAAAGGAATTAAGTAATGCAATAGACAGACCCCTATTTTTAATATTCAGGGACTCTATAGTGACAAGGACTGTTCCCCAGGACTGGCACATGGCAAATGTGGTGCCAATATTTAAAAAAGGGGTCAAAAAGTGACCCTGGGAATTATAGGCCTGTTAGTTTAAGGGGGTATTCCAGAATTTTTTTTTATTTGACTATGCTACAGGGGTGTAAAGTTAGTACAGTTCATAATATAGTGTCTCTACCTGTGTGTGACTGTTTTCTTACAATTCTTCTGTGATTTTCACCCCAATATTTATTTTTAACAGCATATAAAATGACTGTTGTCTCAGATTTTTCCCAGGTTGCAATGTGGCTGTGACCTGACTCACTAGTCAGCTGATGACAGGGAGCCTGTCTGCTTCAATGGGTGGAGGGATCGTTGGTGGGAGATAGATCAATCTGCAACCAATGCAACAGCTGTAGGCAACCTGATTGAAAACCACAGGTCATTTGAATGGATGCAGCTCATTTGGGTGGGGTGGCTGATGTGTGGGAGGGAGAAAAATGGAATTATGGGATTTGTAGTAAAAAAAAAAAAAAAAACTGAAACAGGAAATACCAGTTCACAAAAAGCTGGCCACAGTATTATGGTAAGTGCAAATTCCTTCCTAAGCATGTTCATTTAAAATCCACTTATGGTGGATGACCCCTTCAAGCTAGGTTGTATGTAAATTGTTTGAGGGTTTCCTAAGGGATGATATTTTGGAGTATCTTGATAAAAATAAATGTATGACTCCATAACAGCATGGCTTTGTGAGGGATTGGTCCTGTCAAACTAACCTGATCAGCTTTTATGAGGATGTGAGCTCCAGACTGGACCAGGGGGAATAGCTGGATGTCACATATAACTGGATTTTTCCAAAGCATTTGATATGGTACCACATAAAAGATTAGTGCATAAAATGAGAAGGATGGGGCTGGGGGAGTATGTGTGTAAATGGGCAAGTAACTGGCTCAGTGATAGGAAACAGAGGTTGGTTATTAATGGTACTTATGCTTATTGGGTGACTGTTACTAGTGGGGTACCACAGGGCTCAGTCTTGGGTTCCTGTTCTATTTAATATACTCATTAATGACCTTGTAGAGGGGTTGAATAGTAAAGTAGCAATCTTTACAGATGATAGTAAACTCTGTAAAGTGGTTAACACTATAGAGGACAGTGCACTGTTACAAATGGATCTGGATAGGTTGGAAGTTTGGGCTGGGAAGCGGCAGATGAGGTTCAACACTGATAAATGTAAGGTAATGCACATGGGGAAGAAAAATCCGGACTGGGATTATGTATTAAATGGGAGAACACTTGGAACGACTGACATGGAAAAGGACTTGGGAGTCTTAGTTAACAGTAAATTTAGCTGTAGTGACCAGTGTCGGGCAGCTGCTGCCAAGGCAAATAAAATCATGGGGTGCATCAATAGGGGCATAGATGCCCACAACAAGGAAATAATTCTACCACTGTACAAATCACTAGTCAGACCACACATACAGTCATGGCCGAAAATGTTGGCACCCCTGAATTTTTTCTAGAAAAGGAAGTATTTCTCACAGAAAAGGATTGCAGTAACACATGTTTTTGCTATACACGTTTATTCCCTTTGTGTGTATTGGAACTGAACCAAAAATGGGAGGAAAAAAAGCAAATTGTACACAATATTACACCAAACTCCAAAAATGGGCTGGACAAAATTATTGGCACTCTTAACTTAATATTTGGTTGCACATCCTTTGGAAAAAATAACTGAAATCAGTAGCTTCCTATAACCATCAATAAACTTCTTACACCTCTGAGCCGGAATGTTGGACCACTCTTCCTTTGCAAACTGCTCCAGTTCTCTATTATTGGAAGGGCGCCTTTTCCCAACAGCAATTTTAAGATCTCTCCACAGGTGTTCAATGGGATTTAGATCTGGACTCATTGCACTTCAGAACTCTCCAGCACTTTGTTGCCATCCATTTCTGGGTGCTTTTTGACATATGTTATGGGTCATTGTCCTGCTGGAAGACCCAAGATCTCAGACGCAAACCCAGCTTTCTGACACTGGGCTATACAGTGCGACCCAAAATCCATTGGTAAGCCTCAGATTTCATGATGCCTGGCAAACTTTCAAGGCACCCAGTGCCTGAGGCAGCAAAATAACCCCAAAACATCATTGAACCTCCACCATATTTCACTGTAGGTACTGTAATCTTTTCTTTGTTCTTTTCCGTTTTTGGTAAACAGTAGAATGATGTGATTTACCCAAAAAGCTCTATCTTGGTCTCATATGTCCACAAGATGATTTCCCAGAAGGATTTTGGCTTACTCAAGTTCATTCTGGCAAAATGTAGTCTCGTTTTTTTATGTCTCTGTGTAAGCAGTGGGTTCCTCCTGGGTCTCCTGCCATAGTGTTTCATTTCATTTAAATGTCCAAGGATAATTCGCGCTGACACTGATGCTGCCGGAGCCTGCAGAACAGCATGAATATCTTTGGAACTTGTTTGGGGCTGCTTATCCACCATCCAGACTATACTGCTTTGACACCTTTCATAAATTTTTCTCTTCTGTCCACACCCAGGGAGATTAGCTACAGTGCCATGGGTTGCATACTTCTTGATAATGTTGCACACTGTGGACAAAAGCAAATCCAGATCTCTGGAGATGAAATTGTAACCTTGAGATTGTTGATATTTTTCCACAATTTTGGTTCTCAAGTCCTCAGACAGTTCTCTTCTCCTCTTTCTGTAGTCCATGCTTAGTGTGGCACACACAGACACACAATGTAAAGACTAAGCGAACTTTTGTCCTTTTTATCTGCTTTCAGGTGTGATTTTTATATTGCCCACACCTGTTACTTGCCCCAGGGGAGTTTAATGGAGCATCACATGCTTGAAACAATCTTATTTATCCACAATTTTGAAAGGGTGCCAATAATTTTGTCCAGCCCATTTTTGGAGTTTGGTGTGACATTATGTCCAATTTGCTTTTTCCCCCTCCCTTTTTTGGGTTAGTTTGAATACACACAAAGGGAATAAACATGTGTATAGCAAAACATGTTACTGCAATCCTTTTCTGTGAGGAATACTTAATTTTCTAGAAAAATTTCAGGGTTGCCAATATTTACAGCCATGACTGTAGTATACTGTGTACAGTACTGGGCACCAGTGTACAAGAAAGATATAATGGAGCTGGAAAGGGTTCAAAGACGGGCAACCAGAGTAATACGGGGAATGGGAGGACTACAGTACCCAGAAAGATTATCAGAATTAGGGTTATTTAGTTTAGAAAAAAGAAGGCTTAGGGGCAACCTAATAACTATGTATAAATATTTCAGGGGACCATACAGTGATCTCTCCCATGATCTATTTATACCCAGGACTGTATCCATAACAAGGGAGCATATTCTACGTTTAAAGGAAAGAAGGTTTCTACACCAGCACAGACGGGGGTTCTTTACTGTAAGAGCCGTTAGACTATGGAACTCTCTGCCAGAAGAGGTGGTGATGGTGAACTCTGTAAAATAAATTTAAAAGGGGTCTGGATGCATTTTTGGAGTGTAAGAACATTGCTGGTTATGTATACTAGATTTATAGGGACAGAAGGTTGATCCAGGGATTTATTCTGACTGCCATATTTGGAGTCGGGAAGGAATTTTTACCTATAGTATGAGGGTTTTTTGCCTTCCGCTGGATCAACTCAGTTGGGACTCATTAGGGATATAGGTTGAATTTGATGGACTCTGGTCTTTTTTCAACCTTTTGAACTAAGTTACTATGAATTTTAGGAATTATTTGATGTGATCAAGCTTCCCTATTTTTACACCTCCATCCCTAGTGAGTCTATTTTCTTCTAGTTAATATAGTTGAAAAATACCACTAGCTGTAAAATATTTTAGTTCTGTTGAGATTTATAGCCTTTATATGTTAAAAGTATTTCTGGGATATTAAAGGAGATCTGCAGTGTTAGACACTTAACCTCTATCCGCAGGATTAGTAGTGTCTAACACTGCAGTACTCCTTTAACATTGTTCACGTAATACTGCAGCCAGTCACTGGTAATAGCTGTCATGTGCCATATGGTCGACGATGTATCTATTTGGCTAGAGAAAGAGAGAGGAGGTTACTTACAAAGGTTTTATAAACCCTGACCTGGTCTCAATACACCATTGTAGCCTTATTGCTTCTGATGATGTGGCTGGTGCCAAAAACATATAGGGGACGCTCACTATTAATTCTTTTAGACTAGGTCATCAGTGTGGTGTATATAGATGGACTGCAGATACCATTAACACTTATCCAATGATTGGAATAGATACCGTGTACAATACACCTTAAGAGTTGCTGATTTTAAGTTGTTATAGGGATTGATACATATATCATTTAAAGGGGTACTCCACAGGAAGAAAAAAAAGTAAAAACAACTGGTGTCAGAAAGTTAAACAGATTTGCAAAAAATCTTAACCCTTCCAGTACTTATCAGCTGCTGTATGTTCCAGATAAAGTTCTTTTCTTTTTAGATTTCCATTCTGTCTGACCACAGTGCTATCTGCTGTCCATTTTAGGAACTGTCCAGAGTAGGAACAAATCCTCATAGCAAACCTATCCTGCTCCGGACAGTTCCTAAAATGGACAGAGGTGTCAGCAGAGAGCACTGTGGTCAGACAGAGTGGAAATACAAAAAGAAAAGAACTTCCTGTGTATCATAAAGCAGCTGATGAGTACTGAAAGAATTAAGATTTTTAAATAGAAGTAATATACAAAACTGTTTAATTTTCTGGTACCAGGTGATTTAAAAAAATCAGAACCAATAAATTGCATTCCCTGGCCACTTTTATAGGTACACCTTTGCTAGTACTGGGAACCCCTTTTTGTCTGCATACTTTCTGGCATACTTTTGACAAGGTGCTGGAAACTTTACTTAGAGATTTGGGTCCATCTAGACATGATGGCATCACGCAGTTGCTGCTGTTTAGTCAGCTGCACATTCATGATGCAAATCTCACATTCCACCACATCCCAAAGGTGATCTTTTGAATTGAGATCTGGTGACTGTGGAGGCATTGGTGTACAATGAACTTATTGCTATGTTTGACGTTATGTGAAATTTGTAACATATGGTATGCAAGAATAGTCAGGTAGGCTGTCACATTTAAATGAAGCTTAACTGGTACAAAGGGGCCCACACTGTGCCAAAATTGTTCCCCACACCATTACACAACCACCATCAGCTTAACCACATAAGGAACCAGGGCGTACATGTACGCCTTCGGTCCCTGGTACTTATGGACCCGTGGGAATTTTGGTCCCCGACGCATGCCGGGCGGGGACCGTCCCGGGGTGACTGCTGATATCGATCAGCAGGCACCCCGCGCAAATGCCCAGGGGGTCATCAGCTGTTGCAAAAGTACAACTCCCAGCATGCACGGTCTGTCAGTACATGCAGGAATTTGTAGTTTTGAAACAGCTGGAGGTTTGCCCCCCCCCCATGTGAATGTAAAGGGTACATTCACACGGGCAAGTTTACAGTGAGTTTTCTGCTTCAAGTTTGGGCTGCTGCAAATTCTTCGCCGCAGTGCAAACTCCTAGCGGGAAACTCGCCGTAAACGCCCACCAGTGTGAATGTACCCTAAAAACACTACACTAACACAAAATAAAGGGTAAAACACTAGATATACACCACCTTAAACTGCCCCCCCCCAATAAAAATTTGCTACCCCATTTCTTCTGAGTAAGGAAATACCCCATATGTAGATTTAAAGTGCTTTGCGGGCAAACTACAATGCTCAGAAGAGAAGGAGCGCCATTGGGATTTTGAAGAGAAAATTTGTCCGGAATTGAAGGCCACGTGTGTTTACAAAGCCCCTATAGTGCCAGAACAATGGACCCCCCCACATGTGACCCCATTTTGGAAACTACACCCCTCACGTAATGTAATAAGGGGTGATGTAATGTAATGTAATAAGGAGTGAGCATTTACGCCCCACAGGTGTCTGACAGATTTTTGGAACAGTGATCCGTGAAAATGAAAAATGTAATTTTTCATTTGCACAGCCCACTGTTCTAAAGATCTGTCAAATGCAAGTGGGGTGTAAATACTCACTGCACCCCTTATTAAATTCTGTGAGGGGTGTAGTTTCCAAAAGGGGGGGGCACTGTTCTGCCACCACGGGGGGCTTTGTAAACGCACATGGCCCCCGACTTCCATTCCAAACAAATTCTCTTTCAAAAAGCTCAATGGCGCTCCTCTTCTGAGCATTGTAGGTCGCGAGCAGATCACTTGGCGTCCACACATGGGGTATTTCCAAGAAATGGGGTTACAAATTTTGGGGGTCATTTCCTCCAATTACCCCTTGGAAAAATTTAAAATTTGGGGGAAAAACTGCATTTTAGTAAAAATGTTTTATTTTATTTACACATCCAACTTTAACAAAAAGTCATCAAACACCTGTGGAGTGTTAAGGCTCACTGTACCCCTTGTTACGTTCCTTGAGGGGTGTAGTTTCCAAATTAGTATGCCATGTGTTTTTTTTTGCTGTTCTGGCACCATAGGGGCTTCCTAAATGTGACATGCCCTCTAAAAACCATTTCAGCAAAATTTGCTTTCCAAAAGCCAAATGTGACTCCTTGTAGAGCATTGTAGTTCGCCCGCGGAGCATTTTACGTCCTAACATGGGGTATTTATATACTCAGAAGAGATGGGATAACATATTTTGGGGGGCATTTTCTCCCATTACCCTTTGTAAAAATGGTAAATTTGGGGGAAATACTGCACTTTAGTGAAAAAATTGTTTTTTTCATTTACACATCCGACTTTAACGAAAAGCAGTCAAACACCTGTGGGGTGTTAAGGCTCACTGGACACCTTGTTACGTATTTCCTTACTCGAGAGAAATTGGGTTACACATTTTTGGGGCTTTTTCTCTTTTTTGCACTTTAGTTTTTTCCTCATCACCTTCTAAAAAATGTCCACCTATAGACCCATATGAGGGCTTTTTTTTGCCACCAATTGTACTTTGTAATTACATCAATCATTCCACTACAAAATCTACAGTGAAACCAAAAAAAAATTCTTTGTGGGGAAAAATTTAAAAGAAAAGCCATTTTGTAACTTTTTGGGGGCTTTCGATTCTACACAGTGCACTTTTCAGTATACGAAAAAAATGATACACAACTTAGGCTGGGTTCACACTACGTTTTCTCCCATACGGGAGCGCATACGGGAGCGCATACGGCAGGGCGGAGCTAAAACCTCGCGCTCCCGTATGCCTTCGTATGCGCTCCCGTATGTCATTCATTTCAATGAGCCGGCCGGAGTGAAACGTTCGGTCCGGTCGACTCATTTTTGCGCCGTATGCGCTTTTACAACCGGACCTTAAACCGTGGTTGACCACAGTTTTAGGTCCGGTTGTAAAAGCCCATACGGCGCAAAAATGAGCCGACCGGACCAAACGTTTCACTCCGGCCGGCTCATTGAAATGAATGACATACGGGAGCGCATACGAAGGCATACGGGAGCGCGAGGTTTTAGCTCCCCCCTGCCGTATGCGCTCCCGTATGGGAGAAAACGTAGTGTGAACCCAGCCTTACATAGGTTTCATTTTTTTTCTATTTCTTTATCTATGACTTTTTGTATGAAAATGAGCATGTTTAAAAATATCCTTTTCTGACCCCAATATATTTTTTCATTTTTCTGTATATGGAGATATATGGGGATAATTTTTTGCGCTGTGATATGAAGTTTTTATCAGTACCATTTTTGTTTTGATGGGACTTTTTGATTACTTTTTACTATTTTGATAATTATTTTTTACGTTTACATTTTACGTTTTTGACCGTGCAGTTTAATTAACAATATTTTTTATATAGTTCAGACATTTACGCATGTGGTAGTACCACAAATGTTTATTGGGTGATTCATACTTTTATTAGGTAAATGGTTAAATCACATTGATTAACTTATTTTTTTTATTTTGTACACTATTTTTTAGTCCCTATAGAGGACTACTACATGCAATGCTTAGATTACATGCACTAAATAATGCTATGTCATAGCATAGCACTGATCAGTGTTATCGGTGCTCGACTGCTTCAGCCTGCTGAGTCTGACTGAAGCACTGAGGGACAGATCAGACGGCGAGGAGGCAGGTAAGGGCCATTCCACCGTCCTCTCAGCTATTCAGGACTGGTGATGAGTGGCAGGGGCCATATTCGAATTTGCAATATTTCACGATTATATGGAAGAATATCCGTCATTTGTTTGCTAAATTCGCATATTCAATCCTTTTTTTTTCCATGCAAAAATTCGTAGTGAAATTCGCATAGTGCGCGTGTGCGATTATATCTTTCACCTAAAAGAAGGGAGGGATCAGTGTCCTCTGAAAGTGCCGATATTTGCGAATCTTTGCATATTTGCATATAACAAATATTCGCGCTCCACACCGACTCACACAGTAAATTATATTGGAACCTTCTTTGGATCACAAGCTGGAAACTTCGAAAAAATTATTGCCCCATATTGCACAATTTCATTTTTTTTTTCCATTTTTTCCTCACATATAATTCTTTTTATTGGAGGGATAGAGTATAGACCAGGCACTGCTCAGGTAAACATAATCCCAAAATAAGGCTACTAGTCACTTCGGTGTATACTGCAGATGGCTGAATTCTAGGGGTCAGATTTCAATAGCATTGGTAGCATAGACAGTAGAACATATAGAACAATGAATGAAGTCGCACTTACCCGAACGTGTTTTCAACTTGGCAAATTCTTTTCACACCTTGCCCGGAAGAAGCGTCCGCAGGTGACGTGAAACTTGTAGCCTTTCAGTGGTTTGCCCCGTGTCTAAGAGCTTGCCGGCTATGGAAATATAACTTCCTTCCTTCACTGCTATTAATGTTGGAAAAAAAAAAATGTACACGCTGAAAACACGTTCTGGTGAGTGCGACTTCATTCATTGTCCTATATGTTCTTCAAATTTTTTTATGGCTTTCCAATACATTATATGGTAAAATAGAGTGTGGCAATGAAAAATACAACATGTCCCACAAACAATAAGCCCTCATATAACTTTGTTAGTGGAATATAAAAAAGTAAATGTAAGGTGAGGAAAAAATGTATATTAAGGAATTGGCCATATTAATTATATATTAATTATATATACCAATGTCTGTTTGATTTTTTTCCCCTAGAGAGTTGCTGTGCAGTTGTTGCCAAGCTCTGTTTTAAAGTAATGTTCAATAGTGTTGCTCGCGAATATTCGCAATACGAATTTTATTCGCGAATATCGCATATTTGCGAATTCGCGAATATTCGCGAATATAGCGCTATATATTCGTAATTACGAATATTCGTTTTTTTTTTTTTTTTTTTTTTTTTCACAGTACACATCACAGTGATCATCCCTCTCTGCTTTCAGCTTGTGTGGTGTAAAGAAGACTCTAATACTACTGTGTGAGACTGGCGTGCGAATTTCCGCATATACGAAAATTAGCATATGCTAATTTTCGCATACGCGAAATTTTGCTTATGGTAATTTTGCTTATGTTAATTTTCGCATACGCGAATTTTCGCATATACGAAAATTAAACGAGAATATTACGACTTGCGAATATTCGCGAATATATGACGAATATTCGTCCATATATTCGCGAATATTCGCGAATTCGAATATGGCCTATTCCGCTCAACACTAATGTTCAACTATACTGTAAATGTGTTTAATTAGCTTATAACATTAGCTAACTAATTCTTCCTGAAGTCTAAACAGATTGGGCCCAATAAAACACTATCTACTTTTGGAACAAGAAACTGCTTTAGCTTATTAGAAATTGGAATTTTTAAGATGTGCAAAGAGCAACAGGCTGTGTAGTACAGGTTCAGTAGGTTACAGCAGATGCTCCATTTCTTCACTTAGTCTTTATGGGTTTTAAATATTGAAATATGGAGGATTTACAATTATGAATAATAACTCTTTAAAGTAAATGTCCACCTTTGAATATCATTTTATTTCAAAATGGATTCCAAAATCAGTACTGAATATATATCTTTTCCGGGGCTGCACATTTTTTATTTTTTTATAGATTTTTTTTTTTAAATATAGATTTAAAGGATAATATGCTGCCTACCTGCATTTGGCGCTAGAGGGAGCTTTTAAATGTATATTTTTGCAGTTCACAATGCTATATAAATTTGATACTGCCATAAATATACTGACCCACAGAATTAAGTCTACCTCATGTTGAATATTGTTATTATAAAATCCCCCAAAAATGGCAGATTTGCTTTTTTTTTTTTTTACTTTATATCCCACTATGCCCATCTTATGTTACACTAAACTGTGAATGCATGCCACCCCTGTAAGGGTTGCTGAAATGTCACCATCCAGGTAAGGCTGGGTTCACATATATCTGGCATCTGGCACACTGGAGGGAAACTGATGCTAGAACTGACCCCATTCATTTGAAAGGGACAGTTCACAAACATCCAGCGTCTCTATTTTGACACTGGATGGTTGGACATGCCGGACAGCACCAGACAGGGGAATGCAGCTTGCTTGCATCCAGAAACAATGGACGCTGGATGCTACACAACTGATGACAACTGATGCATGCGTCATCAGTTGCATCAAGATTTAGGCTGAGTCTATGCTGGATGCCAGACGTATGTGAACCCAGCCTTATACAGGTAAAGAGGATATCTCTGTAATTATTAGGACCTAATTCTGCCTAAAGGGGTCACATAAAGATATTCACGCCAACATTACAGGTGTTTTTCCCAAAAATTAGTTTTTTTGTAGTTTTATCCAAATGCCATAAATACATGCCTTTTATTTGCCTGAAGGGTTAAAGTTTTCTATTGTTTAGCTAGCATTATGCGTAGTTGTGAAAATGCCTAGACCTATCAAGGGGCTTGGACTTGAATCCTATCACATCAGCTCTCTGCGTCCACACCCTTCTAGGGTGCATATAAATCTCCAGTCAACCTGACAGTCATTAATCATGTTTGTTTGTCTCTATCAACACTTGCTCTTGTCTTGCTCCCACTTTCCTATACTATGTATATTTCACCCTTAACTATTGACTCTTGATCTTTCTGCTGTCTTCTGTGCGCTGCGTTGCTCTCTCTTGACTCAAACTTTATGTTTGTTTCTGCATTTCCTGTCTGCCTTTTGTCTTACATTTTTTTTGTATGCAGACCTGGTTTCCCTGTCATTTGTACAGTTTTGTTTATTGTATTGATTTGGGACAACCCCTGCACTTATTTCATTGCACAGACAGTCGACCATTTGTGGATCCGCTATTTAGGGCAGATGCACAGACAGGGAAAGGCATTCGGAGTGAGCTTAGGGATAGACTTTTCTCAGCCCTATGTGACAGTCTCTTTCTATGTCTTTAATGTTGTTTTCTATTTAAATGGGTTGCCTGTATTTTTTTCAAAAAAGCTTGCATTGAATTATTGTTGTAAGTTCTATATAAACTTGTATTTGTTATTTCCAGTGATTCTTGTGTTCTCAGGCTTGGTCACTACTGTATTTGGGATTCCTCTATTTCCTGTGAGATCATGATCCCTGTTCCTTCTAGTGAACGTGCTGTCACAGGATGGGTCATGACTTTTTTTTCCTTTTTTTCTTGTAACCTCTAGTGTTGCTCGCGAATATTCGTAATGCAAATTTTATTCGCGAATATCGCATATTCACAAATTTGCGAATATAGCACTATATATTCGTAATTACGAATATATTTTTTTTTTCACAGTACACATCACAGTGATCACCCCTCTCTGCTTCCAGCTTGTTTGGTGTAAAGAAGGCTCTAATACTTCTGTGTGAGACTGGTGTGCAAATTTTGCGCATATGCGAATTTTCGCTTACGCTAATTTTTTTATATGCAAATTTTCGCATACGCAAATTTTCGCATATGCGGAGATAAAATGCGAATATTACAAATATGCGAATTTTGTGAATATATGACGAATATTTGTCCATATATTCGCGAAATATCACGAATTCCAATATGGCCTATGCCACTCAACACTAGTAACCTCATGTATGTTATACATTCCCCTGATTTTATGTCTTTTATTGTAATTATTTCTTAATATATGATCTATTAAAGTAGTTTAAAAAAGTTATGTAAATTCTTTCCAAAATAAAAATAGTTTAGTATAGGAAAAATCTGAAAAAAAGTTGCCCATCAGTTCTCTAGAAATTGTGCAGCCACATTTCAATTCACTCTTTGCATGGACGTGGTGACCAGCAGATGGAACAGGGATCAGGGGATCTGTATTTATTAGACATGTATGACATATCCTGTGGATATGTCCTAAATGTCTATCTTTGGTCTACTTCTTTAAGTAATTAATGTTAATCAACAGTTAGCTTTGACAATACTTGTAATGAGTAAAATCTGGTTCTGACTTTACTGTTAATATTCCTGTTTGGCTGAAGCATTCTGTATTGCTGTGACAGGGCCTGGACCTATTAGAGGGCTTGGACTTAGAACCAATTACATCTAATCTGAGTATTCACACCCTTCTCAGGTGCACATAACATTCCCAGATAGTTTGTTTCTTAAATTGCCTATGTTCAGTTTTTCTGCCCTAGCTTCTGAATTACCCCTTACTTGATCCTTCAGTGTGTTTTCAACTCTAAACTTTGGGACTATCCATCCATAACCCATTTTTGTACTGCTAGATCTATTGGTTTCGATGCAGCCTGTCTTACTACGCTTTCTCTGTCTATTTATTCATTGTGTTTTGACCTGCTTCCCTGAGGACTGTACAGTGTTTTGTTTATAGTCTTGGACCTTGTTATGCCACTGCATTTACTTAGAACA
Source organism: Hyla sarda (assembly GCF_029499605.1). Lineage (NCBI taxonomy): Eukaryota > Metazoa > Chordata > Amphibia > Anura > Hylidae > Hyla > Hyla sarda. Next base: position 197,531,622 of record NC_079191.1, on the reverse strand, counting down.
GGGGCCTGCAACCCAGTTGAAGATCTGTTGCTTAGATCAGATGCTCAAGTAAGCAGGGAAAGTGGCTGTGGGTGAGCTCAGTGCTGCATTTATGCCTACCCTATGTGACAAGAGAAGATCTTGCTTCTTTTAGTTTTGGTCCTCTTTGCAGATTTACACTGTTACTCCCTTTGCCTAGCCTATTTTCAACTTTATTGTAATTAACTCACATCAAAAAAATCTGAGAATAAGATTATGTATGATTTATGAGTTCCTTATTCTACCCAAACTTTAATTTGAATATTTAACTTAAATTGTACATGATGTCAAATATAATGTTTCAGTCTTGGTGGCTTTTAAAGCTACGTTGTTAATATTAGTGTACTGAAGAGACAAAAAGAACAGAGGAGCGCAATCCTAGTGTATTATCAAAAACAGTAGAAGCAGAGTTTTCAACACATATGTGCTCACCAGAGTTGGTTATGCTCAGAGCATAACATCTACAACAACGCATCAATAGTGGGTCAGCAGCCCAGGAGAACCCGAACATCCAAGGAGGTCGGCAGGCAGTGGTAAAATAGACGATTAAAAAAGAAGAAATTTTCTCCAAAGCCAGGCGCTTCTCCCAATAAAAAGTTATCTTTATTCCGTCAGGAAAGACATAAAAAGTTGGTATAAAAAGCACTTTCAATGCGTTTCTAGCTCGAACTGAGCTCTTTATCAAGACGTGCAACGTCTTTTTAACAGCATACAAAATTACTGTTGTCTCAGATTTTTCACAGGTTGCAATGCGGCCGAGACCTGACTCACTAGTCAGCTGATGACAGGGAGCCTGTCTGCTTCAATGGGTGGAGGGATTGCTTGGTGGTAGAAAGATCAATCTGCAACTAATGCAACAGCTGTAGGCACCCTGATTGAAATCCACAGGTCTTTTCAATGGATACAGCTCATTTATGTTTCAATGGGTTGGGTGGCTGATGTGTGGGAGGGAGGAAAATGGAATTGTGGGATTTGTAGTAAAAAAAGAAAAGTCAAACAGGAAAATACCAGTTCACAAAAAGCTAGCCACAGTGTTATGTAATCTCACAACATAGCCATTTAGCCCCAAGACAAGCACAGATCCTTCCTAAGCATGTCCATTACTTTCTGGCAGGTATGTACTAAAATCACATAAGGTGGATAACCACTTTAGCTATAGTCTTTCGTGTATTTATTAAGGGCAAGCAATCACAAATATATTATAAGAAATAATAACAATATGTATGAAAAAGAAAGGCGGTTATTTGATAAAAGTCTAGATTATAGGCTATTTTGAAATTATACCTGAAAATTTATATTTATTTATTCCTATTTTAACATAATAAAAACACTTAAAATAACCATGTTTCATATTTTATACACTCCTTTTTCCGAGTACAAAAGAATGACGGACAACTAAAGAGATAACAAATTCAGACCATTTACCCTTTATGCACAGAAAGACATATTGTAATGTTTTGGATTCATATTTTTTTCTTTCATTTATTTAAAGGCTATGGACACATTTGAAAAGCATTCTTTTTATTTTCGTTTTTATTATGGTACAAAAATAATTTCTCTAAACATGTTTATTTTGTGTTCTACAGCTTTTGTTATCAGGAAAGTCTGACAGAGAAGCAAATCTGAAGGGCTTTTCATCTGCCTATCTTTTCTTTCCCTGAAGAAACTACTAAGATGATTCATGGCCACAACCTAGTTGGCATTTCATCTGGCCATAAATAAGCTAGACGTTGGCTCAGGAAAGAAGAGCGAGAGAGAGAGGCTGCTAATAAGCCCATCAGATAATGGCTTCTCTGGCAGAGTTTACTGATACATCAGAAGGTGTAGAACACAAAACATTTTTTTTATAAAGACCTATGGAGAAAGTGTACTTAGAAAGTAGAAAGCAAGAATAAAACAATGGCCTTCATTTCCTATTGCAAACCCGACATGTTTTGTCGGGTTGTGCGCCAGATTCTGTCTGCGCCAGAATGTGTGCCAGAATTTGCGCCAGAATTGAAAAAACCCTGACTAACTCTCCATTTTGCTAACAAAACCCGAAAAAGCATGGCCACCGAGAAAAGGGGGTGTAATCTCCGAAAAGAGGCGTTTTCCCGACATTTTCACAAAAAAACAATATATTTACTAAGGTTTCCACATAAAATGTGGTGGATTTTAGCTGAGGAAAACCAGACAGATCAGAGCATGTGTAAAAAAAAAGCAAAGTGTAGGGAAAGTGGAAAATGTAGGGAAACCTTAGTCAATACAGTGTAAATAAAATTGTAGGGAATTAAAACCCACAAAGAAACCTACACTCCACTCTTAGTAAATGAGGGCGAATGTCTCTGAAACATGTCCATAGCTTTTAACTACCCGTGTAAATATATTGTAGAAAGAGCAAATATAAAAAAAAAAATTTATCTAATTTGACCTGTACTACCAAAAAAGTTTTGCAGCACTACTAAACTAATTCATATTAAATGGGTGCCAGCATCCCATATCCGATCACAGTTCACATTGTATACCTAATTTGACCAGTAGATACCAAGGAACTTAAACTTTTGAAATGTAGTATATCTAGTGAAAATCAGTATTGCTGATTTACTCTCTATATAAGAAGTTTAATTTTCTAACATACTTTGTGCTTTAACATGTTGGGATGTGAGAATTTGATTGGAATGGAAGTCGGGGGGCATTGTGTGTTTACAAAGCCCCACATGCTGCCAGTGGACCTCCCACATGTGACCCCATTTTAGAAACTAAACCTCTCACAGAATGTAATAAGGGGTACAGTGAACATTTACCCACACCCACATGTGTCTGACAGATTTTTTGAACAGTGGTCCGTGAAAATGAAAAATTACACTTTTCATTTGCACAGCCCATTGTTCCAAAAATCTGTCAAACGCCATTCAGGTGGAAATGCTCACTGCACCCCTCATTACATTCCTGAGGTGTAGGTGTAGTTTCTGAAATGGGGTCCACTGTTCTGGCATCATTGGGGCTTTGTAAATGCACATAGCCCCCGACTTCCATTCCAACCAAATTCTCTCTCCAAAAGCCCAATGCCACACCTTATCTTCTGAGCCCTGTAGTGTGCCCACAGAGCACATACAGGGTATTTATATAATCAGAAGAAATGGGGTTACAAATTTTGGGGAGAATTTTCTCCAATTACCCCTTGTGAAAATAATAAAACTTGGGGTAACACCAGTATTTTAGTGAAGAAAAAATATACTTTAGGGGTGTAGCTTGCCAAATAGTGTGCCATGTGTTTTTTTTTGTTTTTGTTGTTCTGGCACCATGGGGGCTTTCTAAATGCAACATGCCCCCAAAAACCAATTCAGAAAAATTGACTTTCCAAAAGTCAAATGTGGCTCCTTCTCTTCTGAGCCCTGTAATGTGCTCATAGAGCACTTTACATCCACATATGGGGTATTTCCATACTCGAGAGAAATTGGGTTAGAAATTTTGGTGGGCTTTTTCTTATTTACCACTTGCAAAAAAATAAAAAATAATGGGTCTACAAGGACATGCTAGTGTAAAAAAATTAAGATTTTCTTCTCCACTTTGCTGCTATTCCTGTGAAACACCTAAAGAGTTAACAAACTTTCTGAATGTCATTTTGACTACTTTGAGGTGTGAGGTTTTCATAAGGGGGTCCATTATGGGGTATTTATAACATAAAGACCCTCAAATTCACTTCAAAGCTGAACTGGTTCTTGAAATTTTTTTAAGCCCTATAATGTCTTCCAAAAGTAAAAACATGTCAACTTTTTGAGTAGACACATTGTATATGTGAATCAATATATAATTTATTTGGCATGTCCATTTTTCTTACAAGCAGAGAGCTGCAAAGTTGGAAAAATGCTAAATTTTCTAATTTTTCACCAAGAAATGATGCAAGTATCAACGAAAATGTATGTCATGAAAAAACAATCTCAGAATCAAATTCATAAGTAAAAGCATCCCAGAGTAATTACTACTTAACCCCTTAAAAGGACACAGGCCATTTTGACCTTAAGGACAAAGCCAATTTAATTTTTGCATTTTCGTTTTTTCCTCCTCATCTTCTAAAATCCGTAACTCTTTTATATTTCCATTCACAGACCCTTTTTGCGTGACCAGTTGCACTTTGTAATGACATCACAAATTTTTCCCTAAAATGTATGGTAAACCCCCCAAATTTTTTTTTTCTGTAAGGAAATTTAAGTGAAACTCATAATTTTACAAATTTGGAGGGGGGGGGGAGGGGGGATTTTACACATGTTCTGATCTGTAGGGCTTTCCTCAGCTCAAATTCACCACATTGTATGTGGAAACTTTAGTAAATATGTTGGGTTTTTGTGAAAATGTCAGGAACACGCCCCTTTTTCTGAGACCATGCACATTTTCCCAACGGCCACGCCCCTTTTTCGGGTTTTCTTAGCAAAATGAAGAGATAGTCAGGGTTTTTTCAATTCTGGCACAAATTTTGGCGCAAAATCTGGTGCAGACAGAATTTCAGGCGCAATGCGACTAAGCAGAGCAGCAATTGGTAAAGAAGGGAACAACAACATATGACCTTTAACAATATGCAGATCATGAGTAGTATGTGCACAAAGGAAAGAATTTCAGCAGCTATATATTGTCAAATCTCATCTACCTAGTATTCATCTTTCTAGCAAAGCATTCCAATCCAAAAACATTGTTATATATTTAACCCTTTAAGGACGACAGGTTTTTCCACTTTTGCACTTTCATTTTATCCTCCTCGCCTTCTAATCATAACGTTTTCAATTTTTCATCTACAGACTTTGTAAAGACATAAATAATTTCACCCCAAAATTTACGGCGAACCCAGAAAAAAACATTTGTGGGGCAAAATTGGTAAAAAAAAAAAGCCATTTTGTAACTTTTGGGGGCTTCCGATTCTATGCAGTGCACTTTTTGGTAAAATTGACACCATATATTTATCCTGTAGGTCCTTACAGTTACAATGATGCCCAATTTATATAGTTTTTTTTATTTTACTACATGCACCAAAATTAATATGTTTAAAATTGTCCTCTTCTGACTCCTATAACTTTTTCCATATACGGGGTGGCATGAGGGCTCATTTTTTGCGCCATGATCTGAAGTTGATCGGTACCATGATTGTTTTGAAAGGACTTTTTGATCACTTTTTATAATTTTTGTTAGGGTATATAAAGTGACCAAAAATACCCAATTTTTGACTTTGGAATTTTTTTACATGTACGCCATTGACCGTGCAGTTTAAATAACATTATATTTTTATAGTTCTGATATTCACACACACGGCAATACCACATATGTTTATTTTTATTATGTTTATATATTTTTTATATGGAATTTGGGAAAAGGGGGGTAATTTAAACTGTTAATGAGGAAGAGTTAATGTGTGTGTTTTTAATCTTTTTAAAACTTTTTTTTTTTTTTTACACTCGTATAGATCAATGTGGTTCCATAGAACAATCCACCCCACTGGACAACCAGGGAGCAGTTATATGTACCTTTAGTCGCTGCTGTCAGTTTTGACAACGGCGATATAAAGGGTCAACAGCCGGATTTCGGCTATTAATCAGCTGGGGGGCCAGCCAGTATGACGCAGGCTTGAGTCAGGAGCTAGCACCATACACGGTTAACGGCACAAGGTCGTTAGCCAGTTAAACATATTTAATTATTTTCTATGAAACATTATTTTCTCACTTCTACAATACATTTTACATGGAAATAATACATGGAAATTTTGTGAACTGCAGGCAGAATAATACAGAGAAAGCCTGTGTGTTAGCAGAGGATTTATTTATAAATATTGATACATTTCTGTTACTTTGATCCATGTATATCATCTACTGATGGCTGATGAAAGGACCCTTGGGTGACCAAGAAATGTGTATTAAAAATGTTAAAAACATATTTTAAAAAATATAAAAAATCCCCCCTTCCTTAATATAAAATTTGAATCACCCCATTTTCCCATTTACCAAGTAAAACACTGTAAAATGATTACATTCCTGATCCCACAGGGTAAACCCGAGACATTCCAATCACCAAAGTTGCTGATTATTGGTCACATCACGTCCCAGAAAAAATTTGAATAAAAAGTGATCAAAAAGTCAAAACTAAACTAAAGTGGTTCTGTTGAAAACTACAGCTCATGGAGCTCTGCAACTATGTTGGTGGAAAAATTAAAATGTTGTTTTTGGTAAAAAAAAAAGACCTCAGTCCATCCTCTCACTTCTAGAGAAGGTCATTCACTGATTACAGCATGCTCTCTAACTTTAAAGTCAATTTTGGTTAATCTGAGCTCTTGAATATCTCCTTTAGAATTGGATGAATTAACAAAAAATTCTATTTGGCCGATTTGCCGAATTTTCCGAAAAAATTTGGTTTGATCTGAATATATTTGCGGCAAATCGCTAAAAACAGCTATTTCCAGGCTACAGAGAGCCTCAATAGGGGTGTGAAACAGTTGCCTTGCCGTAACACGCATAGGGAGTGTGTGCTGGGGTAGTGAAATAATACTGTTATTCAGAATGACATGCCGATTACAGGCATCGCTATTAGAATCACTGCCGCAGAGTGGCACAATGACAGAGTCTGGATGTGGCAGCAGGGTCGGGAGACCACGTGGCGTCATAATTGATAATTAATTAGATTTTTGAGAGGCCAATTGGAGAGTTTAAGGGGATTAATGAGTTTAAATTGCCACTAGCAGCATGAGATCATATGGCGGCACAATGACACAGTCTGGAGGTGGCGGCAGCCTATGTAGGCCACAGACCGGCACAATGACAGAGTAGTGTGTCAGTTTGTCCTCACTCTCAGTGGTGCAGGCCTGACCCGGGAGGGTTACTTATAGATCCTGCCAGTATCATATGCTTGTCTAAAATATTAAGCCATGCACTTGTAAGTAAACATGGCTGGTACTGTGAAACTGCGTATGAAACTGCAAATGTGTTATTTAATCAGTTATGGTTTATTTTTATAGCTCCAACGTGTTTCCTTGAATTCTTGTGCTAATTCCAGAGCTAATATATGACGACAAGCAGCTTAACCCCTTAAGGACTCAGCATTTTTCCATTTTCATTTTCTCCACTTCACCTTCTAAAAATCATAATGCTTTCAATTTTGCACATAAAATTCCATATGATGGCTTATTTTTTTTTGCGCCACCAATTCTACTTTGCAGTGACATTAGTCATTTTACAAAAAAATCCACAGCGTAATGGAAAAAAAATTCATTGTGCGACAAAATTGAAGAAAAAATTTCATTTTGTAATTTTTGGGGGCTTCCATTTCTATGCAGTGCATTTTTTGGTAAAATGACACCTTATCTTTATTCTGTAGGTCCATACGGTTAAAATGATACCCTACTTATATAGGTTTGATCTTGTCATACTTCTGAAAAAAATCATAACTACATGCAGGAAAATGTATACGTTTAAAATTGTCATCTTCTGACCCCTATAACTTTTTTATTTTTCCACGTATATGAGGGCTCATTTTTTGTGCCGTGTTCTGAAGTTTTCATCGGTACCATTTTTGCATTGAGCGGACTTTTTGATCACTTTTTATTCATTTTTTTTATGATATAAAAAGTGACCAAAAATATGCTATGTTGGACGTTGGAATTTTTTGCGTATACGCCATTGACCGTGCAATTTAATTAACAATATATTTTTATAGTTCGTACATTTGCGCATGCAGCGATACTACATATGTTTATTTTTATTTACACAGTTTTTTTATGGGAAAAGGGGGATTCAAACATTTATTAGGGAAGGGGTTAAATGACCTTTGCTAACTTTTTTTTTTCAGTGCTGTAGCTCCCATAGGGACCTATAACACTGCACACACTGATCTTTTACCTTGATCCCTGCAAAGCCATAGCTTTGCATGGATCAGCGAGATAGGGGCTCGATTGCTCAAGCCTGTAGCTCAGGCTTGGAGCAATCAAATGTCGATTGGACGCGACGGAGCAAGGTAGGGGGGTCTCCGCTCGCGTCCTAGCTGATCGTGACATTGCGATTTTTTCGCGATGTTCCAATCAGCCCGACTGAGCTGCCAGGAAGTGTTTACTTTCACTTTCAGACACGGCGGTCAACATTGATTGCTGCATCTGAAGGGTTAATAGCGTGCGGCACAACGATCGTTAGCCCAGGGTCCCGGCTATGATTAGCAGCCAGGACCGACCCGGTGTAATGCACAGACCCGGTATTATGTTTTAAACACCGGGACCGGGCTCAGGAAAAATTTGATTTGCAACGAATGCGAATATTGCTGCTTTTCGATCGAGGGAATCACTTCATTAATCTCCATTTAGTGCAGTCCAGGTTCCAGGGCATCTAAAATGGCGGATCCACATGTGAGGTCATCCTGGGAAGGCGGGAACAAGGGTCGGTAGGATGACCCTGAATCACATGCAGCATGCAGCCTATTAGCAGCTAGCCACCCCTGTGATGTCAAAGCCCTATATAATCGTCAGCCATCTTGCGGCCAGCCACATCAGCGTTCTATTACAGAGAGAAAGGGACAGACAGCAGTGTGTGTTGCACAGAAAAGCTTTTTTTACAGCCGCAATTCACCTCTCAGTCACATCAGCATTCTATTGCAGAGAGAGAGGGACAGAGAGCAGGGTGTGTTGCACAGAAAAGCATTTTTACAGCAGCGATTCCCCTCCCAGTCAACTCAGCATTCTATTGCTGAGAGGGACAGAGAGCAGTGTGTTGCACAGAAAAGCTTTTTTACAGCAGCAATTCACCTCAAGCCCAAATCAAGCCTAGAAGCACTGACAGGGAAGGGAGTGAAATCAAGATAGAAAGTGCAATTTTGGGTGTAGTACACAGCGACTGTGTGCTGCAGCACTGGTGTGTACAATAACTGAAAAGCTAATAGTAGCCAGCGAATTAGGGTGAGCAGAGCACAAAAAGCATATTGTCCTCTATTAAGTGTAACCTGTGCGTACATCTAAGTGGTGTACCATTTTGTTCTGTTAAAGTCTTAAGGGCCTAGATACTGTGAAAGGCAAGGCAAAAGTACACACCTGCTGGTGTTGTAGACAAATACTGTTTTAAGCATACTGGAGCGCATTGTCCTCCCCTCATAAATGCATACATATAAAGAAATAGAGAAAAAACAAAGGTGCCCTCCTAGTGCAGGCGATAAGATGGTAGTGAGATGCACTATGTAAAATGGAAGCTTACCAGATAGAATCGTTGTTGTAATGGGGGTCAGCAGCCACGGTGTCCTTTCCAGATTGCTCAAGGTAAATGGCGCTGGGAGGAGAAGCGCCGTTTGGGAAGTCCTTATTTTTCCACTGGATCTATCCACAAGTTTCATAAATGCATACCACATACATACATCTAAGTGGTGTACCATTTTGTTCCTGTTAAAGTCGTAAGGTCCTAGATACTGTGAAAGGCCAGGCAAAAGTACACACCTGCTGGTGTTGTAGACAAATACTGTTTTAAGCGTACTGTTTTATAGATGTATGTAGGTGATATGCACATGTGAGTAGTTTTGGGGCGCGCATATTCGCATTTTGAATTTTCATCGTGAATATCACAAAATTTGTGAATTCGTGAATATTGCAAATATATTCGCTATATATATTCGAAATTACGAATATTTGCTTTTTTTTCGCATATGTGCATATATGCAAATTCACATATTCGCATATGCGCATATTCCTTCTTTTAACTTGTGGGCCAATTAGAATGATGCAAATACATTTGTCAGAGGTTATCAACAACATCCCTAGCAACCAATAGTAAAGTTGCCCACCCCCTCACTGTTTTCTTCCTCGAATACACGAATATAACGAATACGCAAAATTTGCGAATATAGGATGAATATTCGTCTATATATTCGTGAAATATCGCAAATTTGAATATGGCCAATGCCACTCATCACTACTTATGAAGGGAGGACAATGCGCTCCAGTACACTTAAAACAGTATTTGTCTACAACACCAGCAGGAACAAAATGGTACACCACTTAGATGTGCGTAGGTGGTATGCACTTAAATGGTGTACCATTTTGTTCCTGGTAAAGTCTTAAGGGCCTAGATACTGTGAAGGGCCAGGCAAAAGTACACACCTGCTGGTGTTGTAGACATATACCGTTTTTAATGGGCACTGTGAGATATAAAAACATTTGATATGTTGTAAAGCATGCAAAACCATTAGGTTTTGCTATTGCTTTCATTTAAAAAAATTCAATATATAAATACTGAAAAAGCCAGTAAAAAAACTGCCTCCTGGGATACATACCAGCCTGGCTGTGTCCACTCGTCATCACCTACATCATGGACCCACTACATGATTTACAGGTCTGCAGATCTAAAGCTGCTGTGATCGGCTCCCTCACTGTCTGTGTTTACTTCACAGTCAGAGGAGAAGGAGGGAGGGGTGAGAGTACACTGCTGCCTTTGAGCAGATGATGAAAGAAGCTGGTGACTGAAGATGGGGACTGAATGGAGAATTTTTTGTTTAAAAAGTAAGTGTCCCTGCATGTGTGTGTGTGTGTGTGTGTATATATATATATATATATATATATATATATATATATATATTTGTGTGGATATATATGTATGTGTGTAAATATGTGTTGTCTAGGCAATTGCCTCCCATTGCCTCTTTCCTATGCTGTTCCCTCCGCAACAGAAGTATCTTATGCTGTGGATTCAGCTCCACTATTTAGTGAGGATGATGAACTAAAGGACAGTCAACAGCCACTGCCCAGCCAAGAAATGGAGGAGACATCCTCCGCTAGGTGGGCAAGTAGTGATGAGGAGAGTGGTGTGGGAGGTGGTGTTGTGAGCATTCAGGCTCCTGAAGCGGACACTGTTGAGGGACCTGAGGAGGATATCAGTGACGTGCTGACACAACTTGATGATGATGAAACCAATCGCACTTGGGAGCCGGGTGCAGAAGGGGCTACATCATCATGAGGAGAAGAGGGTTGCAGGTTGCCTGTGAGGCAGCAGCTGAGCCAGCAAAGTGGCAGCATGGTTTGCAGTCAGCATGGTGGCAGAAGTGGATAGTCTGGAGCCAAATGAGCCCAGGGTAGACCACCTGCTTTGCGGCAGCCTACCTTCCCGGGAGGTAGTGGAACAGGGGTTCCTGGAGTCGGCAGCAGTAGCAGTCAATCAGTGCGGACTGTTGGTGGGAAAATCAGCTACTCGGCGGTGTGGAAGTTTTTCATCAAACATCTGGAGGATGTTAACCTGGCAACATGCAAGATGTGTTGGCAGAAGTTGTAGCATGGCCAGGGTCCCAATGTTGGCACCACGGCTCCTCATCAACATATGCAGTGTCAACATAAAGTGGCCTGGGAGAACCGTGGCTCCAATGTGGTGGTTCAGCCTGCTGCATCACCTAGTGGCATGCCGCTCCCTGTTTCAGCCAGCCAAGGCTCCACCACTTCAGCCGAAGGGAGCTGTGTGTCATACCCATCTTCTCTCACTCCAGATGTTCCTGTTCCTCCTACTACGAGTGAGTCATTCTGCCAGCATTTCATCTGCAAAGCCATGTCCAAGAGACAACAGTATACTCCCACTCATCCAACGGCACAGAAGCTGAATGTGCTCCTGTCCAAGTTGCTGGTGCTGCAGTCCCTCCCTTTTCAAATGGTGGACTCAGAGAACTGATAGCTTTTGCCGAGCCGAGGTGGAGAGTCTCAAGCTGTCATTTCTTTGCGAATAAGGCAGCACCAGCCCTCCACAATTTTGTGGAACAAAAGGTGGGCCAGTCATTGAGCCTGTCGTTGTTTACCAAAGTACACGGCAGCGCCGACGTGTGGAGCTATAACTACGGTCAGGGAAAAGACATGTCCTTTACGGCCCACTGGGTAAACGTGGTTCCTGCACAGCCACAACACCAACTTGGACAGGTCACGCCGCTTCCGCCTCCAAGCTTTCAGGTCGTTGGTCCTGTGACAGTGTGCGACTCCGCCTCCTCATCCTCAGCCTCCACTGTACGGACAAGTCTGAGTGCCCCTCTTGCATACCATGTGTGCAGGGCACGGCGGTGTTACCCTGTTCTTCACATGGTTTGCCTTGGCGGATGGAGTCATTCAGGGTAGGAACTGCTAAAAGTAATTCATCAAGAAATCGAATCATGGCTTACTCCACAAAAAATGGAAATGGGAACCATGATGACCGACAACGGGAAGAACAAATTTTCAATCTGGTTTTCAAGCAGTTCCTGAAGTATTCCCCCCCATCTGCAACACATCTTAACAATGGGAAGGAAACTTTGCATGCACTTCAGCCACTCTTTCACCACAAAGCACGCCCTCCTTGAGCTGCAGCATCAGAACAGTATCCCCCAACATAGTCTGATTTGCGACGTTTCGACACGTTGGAATTTCATCCTCCATATGTTCGACTGGCACTACGAACAGAGAAAAGCCATCATCGATTTCTTGATGATCCAAGCAGATAGGGGGACTCCCCTGTGTAACTTCAATGTCAACCAGTGGCAGCTCATTCGTGACACCTGCCATTTGCTCAGGCCCTTTGAGGAAGCCACCTTATTAGTCAGTGCCAGGATTACGGGATGAATGACATCATTCCACTGCTTCATTTACTACAACACGTGTTGGAGACGATGGCTGGTAAGGGCACTGGAGACGTGGCGCCTACATCTCACGGCCACATGAGCCCTCTGGGGGCTGAACTGGAGGAGGAGGGGGAGGGGCACAATGGAGCACAGATTTGGTTTCATGAGATGGGCGTTTTTTTCTGTCATCTCACAGGAGAGGAGGAGCAGGAGCCGCCAGAGAAGCTAGAGGGTCATGAGGAAGGCGAGACAGAGGACCCAGACACACTGTGGCAGTATTCAGTGGAGATGGAGGCAGGGAGTCTCTTCGAGTAACTTGAATAAACAGCACAATGCATGCTCACTTGCTTGCGTAGTGACCCTCGAATTGTCACCATTCGGAAATGGGATGACTTCTGGCTCTCCACCTTATTGAACCCTCGCTACCGGCACAAAATGAGGGCCTTTTTTACACACACTGAGAGGGAGGACAAACTGACCTGCTACAGAGACATTCTACATAGTCAGTTGGCCGAGGCTTATCTGCGCCATCGTCCCTCCTCTCGCATGTCTGACTCGGGGGGCCCTCTGCGCTCACCTTCCACTGCCATGGCAGGCTGGGGAGGGGTGGGGTGGCAGGAGCAGTACCAGCTCCATCAGCAGCAGCCTTAGTCTACAGTCGCTAATGAGTAGCTGAGTGAAGCAACTCATTAGCAGCAGGTAGATCTGGAGTAGGACCTGAACCAGCAGGTGGTAGCATACCATGACATGACCATGCAAACACACCATTAAGCCAAACTTGATTCATGTGTTAATATAGAAAAAAAGGAAGACCGCGAACGGCGCCTCGTGTATTACCCTTGGAGTAGGTGTAAAGCAATATAGCCCCTTATAGGTGGCTGCTCACCTTGGAAAAGAGGAAATAGGGCATATCACCTCAGTCAGAGGTATATAGGTGGAGCGGGCTGCTCAGCCGGAGGGTCCGCAGGGGTCAGGAAGTCCTGTCCTGTAGGAAAGTGCGAAGTGGTAGAGAAAAAGGACCAACTGTTTCTAGGCGCTGCTAGCTCAAAACACCAGAGGCACGAGTAGTAGGTGAAAGATCCTTGCAGGGATCATGTTTATTAAAAATAACAAATATGGGATGACGCGTTTCGAGGGTAACCCCCTCTTCCTCAGATCAACATAACATGCACTAGATACATGGCCAGTTTAAATACAATGTGAACAGGTGCCAAAAACGCATAGTGGGTGTGGCTAAGATGGTCAAAGGTCACTACAAGTATTGCCCATACGAACAGTACATATAATAGATGGACATAAAAACATGAAAATTTAATAAGGATAGGGTAACCACTAATGTAATCAAAAGACTTGTGAGTGAAGAAAATGAATACTTTAAATAAACTGCATTTAGCAGTAGCGCATACGAGCGCAGGTAACGGCAGCGCACGTCCTGTGCAGGTTGCTAGGGACGCGTCGCTAGCTACAGGAGAGAGCAGGAGGAAAGGGCCAATCGGCGAGGTTCGTCCGCCTGGCCTATCAGCGCTCAGCGTGGCTAGGCCAATCAGCCGGCAGCGCCGCATTGTGTATTGAAAGCGACGCGTCCCTGCTAGTTGTTAGGGACGCGTCGCTAAGGGAGGACGGCTGTGAACAGGAACCCATTATATTAGCCGGGTACGTAACCCTATTGATTTACAAAGATAACAGCGCAATTTAACCAAATGGGTTCTCATGGGGGTGGGCCAAAACACATGGGCCTACAGCAGTTGCTAAATGCAAATACAAGATCAAGGTTGTGAAGTGCAACAAAGTGATAAAGGGGGGGGGGGGGAGGGGGTAGGAGGGGGAAATGTAATAGGACACAGACCGCCCTGTACGTGGAAAAATAAAAAAGTTACAGGGGTCAGAAGATGACATTTTTAAACGTATAAATTTTCCTGCATGTAGTTATGATTTTTTCCAGAAGTGCGACAAAATCAAACCTATATAAGTAGGGTATTATTTTAACCGTATGGACCTACAGAATAATGATAAGGTGTAATTTTTACCGAAATATGCACTGCGTAGAAACGGAAGCCCCCAAAAGTTTTTCGATTTTGTCGCACAATGATTTTTTTTTCCGTTTCGCCGTGCATTTTTGGGTAAAATGACTAATGTCACTGCAAAGTAGAATTGGCGACGCAAAGAATAAGCCATAATATGGATTTTAAGGTGGAAAATTGAAAGGGTTATGATTTTTAAAAGGTAAGGAGGAAAAAACGAAAGTGCAAAAACGGAAAAACCCTGAGTCCTTAAGGGGTTAATCTATTGGCGCAATCATGAAATACAACAACATCTAGAAATTTTGCATTGTTGTTAAAAATGTTTAGAGTAAAATGTAAGCCCCATGTGTTGGTATTAAGATCATTTAAAAACTCTTCAAGTTGCACCTTGGAACCTCCCCACACAATAAACATTTCAACAATGTACCGTTTATAAAATACACATTTGGGAAACAGTTTATATACTTGTTTCTCCTCAAATAGTCCCACAAAGAGATGTGCAAAACTAGGTGCTACTTTCGATCCCATAGTGGTACCGGTGTGCTGGGTATAAATATTCTTTTGAAATTCGAAATAGTTGTGCGTTAAAATCAAACGCAGGCCTTTAAGGATAAAGTGACATTGTGCTTCAGGCATCTCAGGGTCGTTTTGTAGAAAATGTGCTACTATTCCAAGATTGTGGTCAATAACCGTGTAAAGGGATGTAATGTCCATGGTGACAAGCAGGAACTCGTTGCTCCACCCTACTCCCAATATAGACTGAATAAAATCGGTGGTATCCTTGAGATAAGAGGACAATCTGAATACATATTTTTGCAGTAATATATCAAGGTAATGTGCCAAATTGGAAGAGACAGAATTAATTCCTGACACAATTGGACGGCCCGGAGGTTTTTCTTTATTTTTATGAATCTTCGGCAGGTAGTAGAATAATGGGAGTGCAGGTTCAGTAATAAGTATATAGTCTCTTTCTGATTTAGAGAGTATTCCCTGAGTGAAGCCTTCTATGATTATTGATTTTAATTCCTTAGCATATTCCTCTGTGGGATTGTGAGATAGTAGGCCATAATATTTACTGTCAGATAAAAGTTTTTCGGCCTCCAGGAGATAGTTAGTGCGGTTTAAAATTACTACCCCACCCCCCTTGTCGGCGGGCCGTATTACTATTTCATGATTCTCTGATAAACTCTTTAATGCAGTGATTTCTGTTTTCTGTAAGTTGGTTTGGTATCGCTTTCTGGGGGGATAATTGTTCTTTGATAGAGCTTCAAGATCACTAAAGACCATGGTAGAGAAAGTCTCTAGGAAGCTACCCCGGGTCTGGAGAGGATAAAAGGTTGATTTTGGTTTGAGGTCGGTGTGTAAAGGAGGAGGGTTCCGAGTACAAGTGGATTCAGCAGGAGGTCGCTCAGAGGTGTCATCTCCCTTAATGGTAAAGAATCTTTTTATCGTCAGTTTCCTGATGAAAGAATTTAAATCAAGGAATAAATCAAAGCTGTCCGCTCTATTTGTAGGGCAAAAGGACAGACCTCTACTTAAAACACCTCGCTCAGCTTCATTAAGAAGATGAGTAGAGAGATTAAAAATGTTAACCGTATCTATGGAGTCAGAGTTTTTTGCTTCCTGTTTCTCCTCCTTTTTTCTCTCCCTTCTACTTCTGGTTCCCCCTCTGCAGCCCCTCCGTCTCGATCTTTCCTTTTTCCTCCTAGTGGAGGGGCGATGTGTATCTCCTCCAGAGGGGGAGGTCCAATTGAGCGGGAGGGAGAGATGGCAATGAGTGGGGGGAAGTTCTAAAAAAAAACGTAGAGTTATAGTTGTTACCAGAGAGGTCAAATTGGGAGGTATTAATATGACTATCAATAGGGGGTCTAGCTGCGGGAGTGTAAAAAGGTTCTATGGTGGAATCAGAGGGAGTAGCATGGATGGTGAGTAATGAATCATCCAAAATATCAGAGCCTGAAGAGAATCTTCCAGAGGGAAGACGTGTGGGGGAGTTCTGCTGGTTATTGGACTGGTGTATAAATTCCAGCAATTCAATGGGTGGGGAGCAGGCAGTTATAGAATGGCCATTGTCATATGAATGACTACGAGTAGAAGTCTTAGTGTTGCTGGAGGGATTACCGGATGCAAGAGAAACAGCAGCGGATGGAGGTGAGAAAATAGTCGGTGGTGGTTTGACATTCTGAAGAGAAGAAGTAGGCACAGAGACAATGGAAGTATGCACAGTGGTGGTAACAGGAACAGAAGGTGTACACGTAATACGATGAGATGGAAAGCTGGAAAGTGTAGAGGTCTGAACGTGGCTGGGATCTATGGAAGTGTGTTGTGTGGGTGGAATGGGTCTAAAAAATGGATGCACTTTAGAGGATGTGGAGCCTCTCGTACTGGGCTGAATGGATGTGTGACCATTGGTGGGAATAGATAGGGTGGGGACCTTATGTGTACGTATATGTGATGACGGCTGTGGGGTATGGACAGATTTGTGTGAAGCAATGGCAAATGAGGATGCACGAAAGGTTCTGGAGGTACCCTTGGACTAGGAAGTGGGTCTAGAAGAGGCCTGATTGCTCTGTCCAGGGTTATGGACAGAGAGTGGTTTGTGTCCAGTCAGCTGGGACCCATGAGACTTATTGTTGTTCTTATTTTGTCTTTTATTTTTGTTTTTATTTTTATTTGGACCTGATGAAGAAAGCCAATATTTAATATTATTGTTGGCATAGTCGTCACAATCCCTTGTTAGTTTATTGAGCTTTTTCTCAAGGATATCTTGTTAAAGTTTGTGTATTTTCTGTAAATAGCTGGAATGCCATTCATGGTACTCTGGGAGATGTTGGTATTTGGACACTGTATATATGAAAGTATCAATTTTATCTGAGACTGTATTTACAATTTTATTTCTTTTGGCTCGAAGGAGATTGAGCAGTGTATTGGAGCAAATGTTTAGGGCTTTTTCCCAGTCCCCACATAATTCCAAATCATCAGTAAAGGCCGGGGCCGGTCTCAGCCTAAGCCCCCTGGGAACCATATGTTCCGTGAGATGTACATTGAGGAATGAGCCATCAAGTTGATGTTGTGTTTCCTCAGTGGATAGTTTTTCCAATTCGAAAAACAGAGATTTCATTAGTTCAAAGTCACACGGAGTATTGATAACAGTACCTTCATTTTGAGAAGAAGCAAGTCCTCTGTGCACAGGTGCTGAATGTGTGTTAATCAAGGTGTTGAACATCATGGATCTTTTGTTAAGACGAGTGTTCTTTAGTTCCATAGTAGCAGATGAAATAGAAGAAGATCCGGTAGTCATGGATGAAGTGGATGTAGATCCAGTAATCCTGGTTAGAGTGGATGTGGGTCCAGTAGCCATGGATGAGGTCAGAGTAAACCGGTCACCGCAGTCTTTGAGCAGTATGCTCCACTGGCACGTTGTAGCAAACGGCCTAGAAGAAACCTGTGGTAATATAGAAAAAAAGGAAGACCGCGAACGGTGCCTCGTGTATTACCCTTGGAGTAGGTGTAAAGCAATAAAGCCCCTTATAGGTGGCTGCTCACCTTGGAAAAGAGGAAATAGGGCATATCACCTAAGTCAGAGACTAGCAGAGTTTTTCCTGGAAATGCTGTCCAGCCCGACTGGTAGTGTGCCATCAGAGCGGGTATTTTGTGTGGCAGGGGCCATAGTAACCCCAAGGAGAACTCATCTGTCCATAATAAATGTGGAAAGACTGAAATGTGAAGATGAATCAGGCATGGATCAGTCAGTATTTCCACCCACCAATGCCTAATGCATCAGAGTAGATTGACCATGGTGCCACACCAACACTTCACAAATATGGATAGTGCAAAACATATTTAAGGCTCTGCTCCCCAGTTACAGACATTCCTCCGCATCAGACAAGTATTGAGGATATGCATTATGTAAAACGTCACTTTTAATAATATTCTTAGGCTAAAATATATGTACCCAAAAAGGAAAGGTGTGCAAAAAAAAAAACCTGTGCCACCTACACCACCAAGTTTTGATGTGCTGCAAAGACCTTAAAAAGGTGGAAGGGAACAACGTATGGTCCATTGTAACCAGTGGGGGTAAAAACTTCCCCTGTAAGGCCTTTCTTTCGCACTATTAATTCCCTTTTGGGGTCACTTTCAGGACTCCTGATGCTGCTGCCGCCACCTCCAGGCTGTCTCACTCTGCCACCATATGTTCTCCTCATGCTGATGCCACCTCCAGACTGTCTCATTCTACCACCATATGTTCTCCTCATGCTGATGCCAGCTCCTAGCTGTCTCATACTGCCACCATATGTTCTCCTCATGCTGCTGCCACCTTCAGGCTGTTTCATTCAGCCACGATATGGTCTCCTCATGCTTCCACCACCTCCAGGCTGTGTCATTCAGCCACTATATGTTCTCCTCATGCTGCCGCAAACTCCAGGCTGTGTCATTCTGCCACTATATGGTTTCTTCATGCTTCTGCCACCTCCAGGCTGTGTCATTCAGCCACTATATGGTCTCCTCATGATTCTGCCTCCTCCAGGCTGTGTCATTCAGCCACTATATGTTCTCCTCATGCTGCCGCCAAATCCAGGCTGTGTCATTAAGCCACTATATGTTTTCCTCATACTGCTGCCACTTCCACAATGTGACATTCAGCCACTATATGGTCTCCTCATGCTACCGCCACCTCCATGCTGTTTAATTCAGACCCTATATGGTCCCCTTATGCTGCCGACACCTCCACCCCGTTTCATTCAGGCACTATATGGTCTCCTCATGCTGCCACCACCTCCACGCTGGTCATTCAGTCACTATAAGGTCTCCTCACATTGCTAAAGTGTTCTACACCCCATTGAGGCTCTCTGTAGGCCAGAAATAGCCGTTTTTAATAGTGATTCAGACCGAAACAAATTTTTTGAGGAAAATTCGGCGAATCGGCCAAATAAAATTTTTCAAAAATTTGCACATCTAGTCTTGCAGATAGTTGGAAGACTTAATGAACTGCCTGACAATAAGATTGAACATGTGAGCCATGTTATGGTTTATTTTTATCGCTCCAACCTGTTTCCTTGGAGCCTGGATGTGAAAGCAGCCTGATGAGACCATAGGGCCTCACAATTGAAGAGATTTTTAAATGTTAATTGAAGATTTTTTAAGAGATTAACAAGTTTAATGTGCCAGCAGCATGAGGAGATCACATGGCGGCACAATGACACAGCATGGAGGTGGCGGCAGCCTATGTAGGCGACAGAGCAGCACAATGACAGAACCTGGAGGTGGCAGCAAGACGAGACCATAAGGCAGCACAATGACACAGCCTGGAGGTGGCTGCAGCATGAGGAGAGGTGGCACGTTTGACTCCACCCTGCTGACTCCCAACCTTGCTACCACCTTGCTGGCTCAGCTGCTGCCTCACGGTCAACCTACCACCCTCTGCAACCGGCTCCCAAGTGCGATTGGCATTATCTTCATCCAGTTGTGTCTGCATGTCACTGATGTCCTCCTCAGGTTCCTCAAAAGGGTCTGCTTCAGGAGCCTGAATGCTCGCAACACCACCTCTCACGCCACTCTCCTCATCACTACTTGCCCGCCTAGCGGAGGAAGCGGTGGATGTCTCCTCCCCATCTTGGCTTGGCAATAGCTACTGACTGTCCTCTAGTTGATTGTCCTCGCTGTATAGTGGAGCTGAGCACAAAGCATAAATACTTCTCTGCGTGAGGGAACAGCATAGGACAGAGGTAATTGGAGGACAGGGACTGCTCTCGGGCCATGCCAACTGAGGGTTGAGTCTGAGGAACCCACCGACTGTTGACTGGGGGTGTCAGATGTCACTTGGGATGAAGTAGATGACCGAGTTAACCAATCAATGACGGCTGATGGTTTGCTGGTCGAGACACGACCACTAGCTGACAACGGGAGCTCAGACCTCTCGTTGTGACTCCTGCTTCCACGCGACCCTACTCTGTTGTGACCTCTGCCTGTGCCTGATAAATTTAGACCTTAGCCACTCCTCTGTGCACGGTCTGGCACTTCTCTGCCTGACATACTTGTAGAACAGTGGTGTGCGTGTGTATTTTACTTTTTATAGAGCAGTACGCCCCTATATATATATATATATATATATATATATATATATCCCTGTTTTTACACTATGAGGCCACTATAGGCTTGAAGCAGAAAATACAATAGCGTACAATAGCGGAGTGTGTCTACATTTAACTTTTTATATAGAAATACGTCCCTATACGGCTGCAACAGAAACTTGAGGAACACTCAATGTGTGTGTGTGTATATATATATATATATATATATATATATATATATAGAGTATACAAAAAAGAGGATTGCAGCAGCACACATTGATCAAAAAATTGAGTCTCTTAGCGCACTTTTTGATCAAAACGTGTACCCCATCCACCACGGGGAGGTGGCCTCATTTAGGATGGGACCCTAGCACAAATTCTGAGCCTAACGCTCAACTATCCACTCACCTCTGCTGGGCATGTAGCCTCTGACTGGGTGACATGCTGGATCCATTTAAAACTCCACCTGTGAAAAAGGGGGAGGGGTGCACAGCTAAAGAGGGTGCCATTTCCCCCTGAATTGTACATACAAGAAAAAAGAAAGATAGCCAGCACAACAGCCTAATACACGGGTGCACACTGCCATGGCAGATACAGAGTATACAAAAAAAGAGGATTGCAGCGGAACACATTGGTCAAAAAATTGGTCAAAAAATTGAGGCTCTTAGCACACTTTTTGATCAAAACATGTCCCCCATCCACCACGGGGAGGTGGCCTCTTTTAGGATGGGACCCTAGCACAAATTCTGAGCCTAACGCTCAACTATCCACTCACCTCTGCTGGGCATGTAGCCTCTGACTGGGTGACATGCTGGATCCATTTAAAACTCCACCTGTGAAAAAGGGGGAGGGGTGCACAGCTAAAGAGGGTGCCATTTCCCCCTGAATTGTACATACAAGAAAAAATATATATCCCTGGTTTTACACTAACAGGCCACTTTACGCTTGAAACAGAAAACATGTACAACAGCGGAGTGCGTATGCATTTCCTTTTTTGTATAGTAAACCCCCCCCAGTACGGTTGCACCAGAAATAAGCGTAACAATATTGTGCGTAAGTCTTTTAGTGCTTTTACACTTACTGACCCTATTAGCTAAAATTAGCTAAAATGTAGAACTGCATATAGTGCATATATTTTTCACTTTTTTTTACAGTAACACCCAAGTATGGTTGCAATAGAAATAAGCATACTCCCTCTGTCTGAACTGTCCCTGCCTGCACTATGGTTGCTTGCAGTCTTTGAATGGGGACTGATCTCAATTGGCAGACTATGAAACAACTTCTAAACTCTCCCTGACTGCCTGCAGTGATGCGGGCTTGAGGTCAATGGATTTTCCCTGTGCTGATCTGTATTGTCATTAATGCTGATTAGTGACTACACAGTGTTTGCTCTCTCTCTAGCCAGAATGAATACAGGACTTGAGGTGAATGGATTCGCCGCTGTAAAGATCTACATTGTCTGTAACGGTGATTAGTGCGCACGCACTGTCTTTTCTCTCTCTCTAGCCAGAATGAATTAGCCGCTGTATTGTCAGTAACGGTGATTAGTGCGTACACACAGTATCCTCTCTCTGCAAAACGTCCAGGCGGGGAAATGCCCGTCTTTGGCAATGGCTGCAGAATATATAGGGCAGTGACATCACAGGGCTGGCTGGCTGCTGATCGGCTGCATGCCGCAGTGTGATTCTGGGTGATCCCGCCTTCCCAGACTTCCTTGCCCCATGTCCTCACACGTGTAGCTGCCATTTTAGCCCCCAGCCCACACAAAATGTAGTGAATGAAGTGATTCGTTACTACGAGGCGCTAGGAAATTTAGATTCGTTCAGAATCAAATTTTTCATGTAATTCGGAACAAATTCGACTTCATCAGCTTCGATTTGCCCATCTCTAATCTCCTTAGACCCACTATCAATTCCCACTCTTCATCAACTCTCTTCTTTCACATGGGCAGAGAAGAGCATTGGGTATCAGGGGATTAAGGTCTCAAAAAAGAAGCATGCAGTAGCACTCTTGGTCAAAAAATGGAAGCTCTTAGTGCACTTTTCGATCAAAACGTGTCCCCCATCCACCACACGGAGGTGCCCTCTTTTTCGGATGGGACTCTAACACTCATTTCCCGTGACCCGTGGCTAATAGCGCGCGGCAATGATTGACCCTTTAGACGCGGCGTTCAAAGTTGAACGTTGCGTCTAAAGTGAAAGTAAAACATTGCTGATTAGCTCAGGGGGCTGTTCGGGATGTCCACGGCGAAATTGCAGCATCCCAAACAGCTGTGGGACACGAGGAGGGTCTCCTACCTTGCCTCCTGGTGTCCGATCACCGAATGACTGCTCAGTGCCTGAGATCCAGGCATGAGCAGTCAAGCGGCAGAATCATTGATCACTGGTTCCCTATGAGAAACCAGTGATCAATGTAAAAGATCAGTGTGTGCAGTGTTATAGGTACCTATGGGAGCTATAACATTGCAAAAAAAAAAGTGAAAAAAAAGTGAATAAAGATCATTTAACACCTCCCCTAATAAAAGTTTGAATCACCCCCCTTTTCCCATTTAAAAAAGAAAAAACCTGTATAAATAAAAATAAACATATGTGGTATTGCCGCGTGCGGAAATGTCTGAATTATAAAAATATATTGTTAATTAAACCGCACGGTCAATGGCATACGCTCAAAAAAATTCCAAAGTCCAAAATAGTGTATTTTTGGTCACTTTTTATATCATGAAAAAATGAATAAAAAGTGATCAACAAGTCTGATCAATACAAATACAGCTAAAAACTTCAGATCAAAGGTGCAAAAAATTAGCCTTCATACCGCCCCATATGCGGTAAAATAAAAAAGTTATAGGGGTCAGAAGATAATTTTAAATGTATAAATTTTCCTTCATGTGGTTATGGTTTTTTTCAGAAGTACGACAAAATCAAACCTATATAAGTAGGGTATCATTTTAATCGCATGGACCTACAGAATAAAGAAAATGTGTAATTTTTACCTAAAAATTTATTGCGTAGAAACAGAAGCCCCCAAAAGTTACAAAATGCCTTTTTTTTCCATTTTGTCTCACAATGATTTTTTTTTCCGTTTTGCCATAGATTTTTGGGTAAAATGACTGATGTCATTACAGCGTAGAATTGGTGGAGCAAGAAATAAGCCGTCTTATGGATTCTTAGGTGCAAAATTGAAAGGGCTATTATTTTTTTAAAGGTAAGGAGGAAAAAACTAAAGTGCAAAAACGGAAAAAAAAACCTGGTCCTTAAGGGGTGAAAGGGGTACTCCGGTGGAAAACATTTTTTTTTTAAATCAACTGGTGCCAGAAAGTTAAACAGATTTGTAAATGACTTCCAGTACTTTTTAGCAGCTAGATGCTACTGAGGAAATACTTTTCTTTTTTAATTTATTTTTTTGTCTTGTCCACAGTGCTCTCTGCTGACACCTGACACCCGTATCAGGAACTGTCCAGGGCAGGAGAAAGTCCCCATTGCAAACCTATGCTGCTCTGGACAGTTCCTGACACGGACAGAGGTGTCAGCAGAGAGTACTGTGGACAAGACAAAAAATGAATTAAAAAAGAAAAGAATTTTCTCTGTAGCATACAGCTGCCAAAAAAAAACCCAATTCCACCAGAGTACCCCTATAACCCTTTCCCTAATAAAAGTAAGAATCACCCCCCTTTTCCCAACTGTGTAAATAAAACTGTGTAAATA
The DNA here is from genome assembly GCF_029499605.1 of Hyla sarda. Taxonomy (NCBI): domain Eukaryota; kingdom Metazoa; phylum Chordata; class Amphibia; order Anura; family Hylidae; genus Hyla; species Hyla sarda. The sequence continues at coordinate 197,507,262 of NC_079191.1, read as the reverse complement.
AAAATAAACATATGTGGTATGTCCGAACTATAAAATATATATCATGAATTAAACCGCACAGTCAATTGGTCAAAAAAAATATTACAAAATAGCCTATTTTTGTTCACATTTTATATAATGAAACAATGAATAAAAAGCGATCAAAAAGTCTGATCAATAGAAAAATGGCATTGCTAAAAACTTCAGATCACACTGCAAGAAATGAGCCCTCATACCGCCTTATATGTGGAAAAAAAAAAGTTATAGGGGTCAAAAGATGACAATTTTAAAAGTATAAATTTTCGTGCATGTAGTTAGGATGTTTTCCAGAAGTAAGACAAAATCAAACCTATATAAGTAGGGTACCATTTTAATCGTATAGACCTATAGAATAAAGATAAGGTGTTATTTTTATTAAATAATGCACGGCGTTGAAACGGAAGCCCCCAAAATTTACAAAACAGCATTTTTTTCTTCAATTTTGTTGCACAATTAATTTTTTTTCCGTTTCGCCTTGGATTTTTTGGTCAAATGACTAATGTCACTGCAAAGTAGAATTGGTGGCACAAAACATAAGCCACAATGTGGAATATTAGGTGCAAAATTGAAAAGGTTATGATTTTTAAGAGGTAAGGGTAAAAAAACGAAAGTGCAAAAACAGAAAAACCCTTAAGGGGTTAAAATTGTGTAACATAAAAACAATATGTTATTATCTCATGAAACATTCTCTACAACTTAAAGGAAATCTGTCACCAGTGTCAACTGCACTAACTTGTCGGTACCCACACTGATGACAACTGTACTTACCTTGTCCCGTTCCGTGCCGGGGATCTCCGGTAATCTTCTCCGTTAAGCTTCAACTCCGGGCCCGGATTGGGGCATGGGCGGAGCTTAGTGATGTCACTGCTGCTGTTCTCTAGCAGCAGAGAGCAGCAGTGATGTCACTAAGCTCCGCCCATGCCCCAAGCCGCTGCTGCTCTCTGCTGGGTCACACAGCAGCGGTGACATCACTAAGCCCCGCCCGTACCCCAAGCTGGGCCCAAAGCTGAAGTTTAACAGAGAAGATTACCGGAGATCCCCGGCACGGAACGGACAAGATAGGTACCGTTGTCATCAGTGTCACCTGCAATACCTGTCGGTACCGACAAGTTAGTGCAGGTGTCACTGGTGACATATTTCCTTTAACAAAATGCCCTCATCATATCCTGCCATTGTTTCTTTACTGTTTCTACTCTCTGCCAGTCTCTTTAGTGGCTGCTCATAATCCATTTCAAATTATTAATATTAAGTCCACAACCTATCCAAAACATTTCTGCACTAATCTTCTAGTAGTTTTCTTCATGTTATCTTTGATCCTCACAAGATTTTCTTCTCTGCTCTTCTCTCATCACATCATTGTTTCCAAGAACTCAGTATCCCAACACATTAGACTCACCATTCAAACTTTCAAAAGCAATGTAAAAAACCCACCTATTCAGAAAAGCTTACAGCTTCCATTTACCTCCCATGTCTTCCCTACACAACTGTATTAGCAGCTTCTACCTATTTATTTCCCCATTCTCTCAGAGATTGTAAGACCTCATAGGCAGGGGCCTCTCTTTTATGCACCAGTCTGTCACTTGTTGTTTATTTATTTATTCATTCATAATCTTTTGTGTTATCTTTTGTATATAGTAAATCATATCCTAAATTAAACATTAGGTTTAGAAATTAAAACATTCATTTCTAAGTAACAATTTTTTGTAAAGTTGAAATAACATGTGATTTTTTTTCTTCCACAATGTGGATTCATGCATTATATCTTGACACAGAATGCTAATGTCAATGTTAAAGGTGTAATAAACTGTTACTTTTAAAACTACTGTATCTGATCTTCTTAAACAGTACTGTAAATGCATGTACATGTCAGTATATGATTTCCATAATGTTCTTCAATGTACAGAATACATTACATTATTTTAAGTTCATTCACCTAGCCGAATCACTTTATGGTACTTAGTAATCAAAAGCTTTTTGGGGTCAGCTCTGTTGAGACATCATTATTGAAAAAGTCCAATACTGGTGCTCTTGAGGAGTTCTTCATAATCCATTAAAGTCAAGAGCATCTTCACAGCAATGTGTGCAGATCTAACATATCATCTGCTAATTTTATTGTTCATTCTCCAGCTATATCATGATTATAACAGCTGTTTCTGCCCCAGACGTCCAAATAGTAATACAGCTGTAAGGAATAACTTATCATATAAAATAAATGCTCTATGACAAAGGTGCCAAAAAACCTGTGCAATAATTAATGTTATTCTTTCCATAGCTTCATTAACCTTGAACGGATGGGAGCATTATGGCCTGATGGGCGTATTGTTTTGACTGACCCTTCCTGCACATTCAATAAATCTAGGTATAAAATTACTTTGGGCTGCATTAGTTAACGTTAATATGTCTATGTAGACCCCTTGATGTTCTCTAATGGATACAATAAAACGTCATGCCCTTGGTATGTAAAGCTATGTGAAGCCACTCATCTATGTAAAACTGAACATGCAAACAGCCTTTACACTCATACTACGCTTTCAAGAGAAGATCTCATATAAGGTCATGGATAATGAATCCAGTTGATTGAACAATAAGTATAAATTAGGGAGTTATTAGAATTGTTGATTGCAAATAGGAAGAATTCATTGCTACTGATTATTTTCAGATATGCTATGTTGTCATGCTATATGGGTATTTCCTGATTGACCTTTTGTCTGATATTGTAGCCTTATCTCAATATTTGCAAGTTATTTTACTATTAGGCAGCCTAATCAGTTTAGCATTTTGCATGTCATGTAAGATATTTTGTTACAGGAAACAAACATCACATTGAAGAATGCGCATTGCGTTTAAAAAAAAAAAAGGAAGTATACCAGAAATAAATGGCGAAGGACATGTTTCCGCTGAATTTTTTAAAAATAGTTTATTTATTTCCTATTTCAAAACAAATTATACAAGATTGTAGATGTGCACCATGTCTGTTTTTCTACCCGAATTCACATTGTGATTTCTATCCCCTCTTTTTTTTTTTGTTTGAACATGTTGTCTGCACTCTTCCCCACCCCCTCAGCCCAACCCTATATAAGTAGTAGTTAGCTACACATGGGTCATTTCTTTCCTAGCAGCCTCCCAGTCTGACTGGGAGAGCATGGTAAGTGAGCCATTACACCCTGTTCACACTGGTGTGGTGCTGTGCGGTGTCCGTTACTGCCGTGGCACCGTGTCTGCGGGGGGGGTGCGGCTCAAAGACTGGTTTGAGTGGCATTGGGGCCGCTCTGCCGGTGGGTCGCTCCCCACTGTGGGCATTGGTGTCGCGGCGGTGGTGGTCGCCGCTCGGTGCTGCGCCATTTTATGCTAGGGACGTTAGGGACCCACTCAAAATAGGTGGCCTTGACGTGGCGAGTGGGCTTGTACTTTTTGATCAAAAATGTATACTAACAACCTGTTAGTTTTTGATATTATGCTGAGAAGCAATCAGATCATTATACAAGATTGTAGATGTGCACCATGTCTGTTTTTCTACCCGAATTCACTATTTCAAAACAAAGCAACTTTGGAAATAGTGGAAAGAGAGAATGTCCAGCGCTCGACTTTAACAATACTTTATTTAGGGTCCACAGGAGAACATACAGGAACACGGAGACATGTGACGCGTTTTGGCTTGTGTCACCAAGCCTTAGTTATACACTAAGAACATCACAAAAGATTCACTTATGTAGGGGGTGGCCAGGTAAGAGCACACCTGAATCCGGTTGCCCAACATTGGCCACACCCCCACACAATCACAGTGCAACAAATATATAAGAAAGCTATTTAAAATCTTATGCCTGTGTTCAGACACAATATAAAACACATAATGAATACATTTTACCTCAGAAAAATTAAAAAGGGGGGGGGGGGGAAGTTTCTTATAGAGTTTATATACACGGTACATTCAATCTCATACTGCTGTATAATAATTATGACCCGGTGGGGATATGTCATATACATTACCGTATATACTCGAGTATAAGCCGACCCGAGTATAAGCCGAGACCCCTAATTTCAACCCAAAATCCCAGGAAAAGTTATTGACTCGAGTATAAGCCTAGGGTGGGAAATACCTCATCCCCTCCTGTCATCATCCAGACCCGTCATTAACATCCTCATCATTCCCTTGTCATCATCCCACACATCCCCCCTTCATCATCCCCTTGTCATCATCCCACACATCCCCTTATCATCCCACACATCCCCCCTTCATCATCCCCTTGTCATCATCCCACACATCCCCCCTTCATCATCCCCTTGTCATCATCCCACACATCCCCTTATCCCACACATCCCCCCTTCATCATCCCCTTGTCATCATCCCACACATCCCCTTATCCCACACATCCCCCCTTCATCATTCCCTTGTCATCATCCCACACATCCCCCCTTCATCATCCCCTTGTCATCATCCCACACATCCCCCCTTCATCATCCCCTTGTCATCATCCCACACATCCCCTTATCCCACACATCCCCCCTTCATCATCCCCTTGTCATCATCCCACACATCCCCTTATCCCACACATCCCCCCTTCATCATCCCCTTGTCATCATCCCACACATCCCCCCTTCATCATCCCCTTGTCATCATCCCACACATCCCCTTATCCCACACATCCCCCCTTCATCATCCCCTTGTCATCATCCCACACATCCCCTTGTCATCATCCCACACATCCCCCCTTCATCATCCCCTTGTCATCATCCCACACATCCCCTTATCATCCCACACATCCCCTTATCATCCCACACATCCCCCCTTCATCATCCCCTTGTCATCATCCCACACATCCCCTTATCATCCCACACATCCCCCCTTCATCATCCCCTTGTAATCATCCCACACCCCCCCCCCTTCATCATCCCCACCCCCCTTCATCATCCCCACACCCCCCCCCCCCTTCATCATCCTCTTCTCATCATTCGCCCTCAGTGGTCTTCAACCTGCGGACCTCCAGAGGTTTCAAAACTACAACTCCCAGCAAGCCCGGGCAGCCATCGGCTGTCCGGGCTTGCTGGGAGTTGTAGTTTTGAAACCTCCGGAGGTCCGCAGGTTGAAGACCACTGCGGCCTTCAACATACGGACCTCCAGAGGTTTCAAAACTACAACTCCCAGCAAGCCCGGGCAGCCATCGGCTGTCCGGGCTTGCTGGGAGTTGTAGTTTTGAAACCTCCGGAGGTCCGCAGGTTGAAGACCACTGCGGCCTTCAACATCATCCAGCCCCCTCTCACCCCCTTTAGTTCTGAGTACTCACCTCCGCTCGGCGCTGGTCCGGTCCTGCAGGGCTGTCCGGTAAGGAGGTGGTCCGGTGAGGAGGTGGTCCGGGCTGCTATCTTCACCGGGGGCGCCTCTTCTCCGCGCTTCCGGCCCGGAATAGAGCCGTTGCCTAGACAACGACGCATCTGCGTCGTTGTCAAGGCAACGTGACTATTCTGAGGCCGGGCCCGAAGCGCTTAGAAGAGGCCTCCCCGGTGAAGATAGCAGCCCGGACCACCTCCTCACCGGACCACCTCCTTACCGGACAGCCCTGCAGGACCGGACCAGCGCCGAGCGGAGGTGAGTACTCAGAACTAAAGGGGGTGAGAGGGGCTGGATGATGTTGAAGGCCGCAGTGGTCTTCAACCTGCGGACCTCCGGAGGTTTCAAAACTACAACTCCCAGCAAGCCCGGACAGCCGATGGCTGCCCTGGCTTGCTGGGAGTTGTAGTTTTGAAACCTCTGGAGGTCCGCATGTTGAAGACCACTGCGGGTGGGGGAGTTCACTCGAGTATAAGCCGAGGGGGGTGTTTTCAGCACGAAAAATCGTGCTGAAAAACTCGGCTTATACTCGAGTATATACGGTATTTTTATTTTTAATATACGGGGAAATTATGTCCTCCCTACAGATCAAGCAGGAGAAAGAACTTTATGAAATACTGGAGGATGGGTAAAGAACCAAAGAGGTATATTAACGCTAGAAAATAACAAAGTTCAGGAACGGACTAGTAGTGTAAAATCATGTCAAGGTGTCTATTTAGACCTGAGGGGGCTCTCGTATTTAGTTTTAAAATCCAAAAGACCTCACGGTCCAGGATATTTTGTTTTAGATTGCCACCTCTGGAAGACAACCGGACCCTTTCTATACCCTGTAATGACATGCATGATGGATCCCCTCCATGTCTCTCTGCCACATTTTTAGATACCATAGATAAATGGCGCGATTGGAAATGGTTAACATCAGAAAGATGTTTCCTCATTCTAACTTTGAGTGGGTTAGTAGTACAGCCTACATATTGCATGTTGCAATCCCGGCATGTAAATAAGTAAATTACTCCAGAGGTATTGCAGTTGATGTACTGCTTTATGCTGTGGGTACTGCTGTTACTGGATGATGTAAAAGTTTTAGAATTATGCATGTACCCACAGCATATACACCTAGTAGCTCCACACTTATAGGATCCCACATAGTTTAACCAGGTGGGTTTTGGCACTGGTTGTTCTGTAAATAGGCTCGGTGACAGCATTTGGCCCAAGGTGGGAGCCCTTCTCGAGACACACATAAAGCCCGGGCCTAGAGCTTCCCTAAAATTGGGATCAGTATGTAAGATGGGTATGTACCTATCGATTATTTTCTTGACTGCTCCAAAATCCGTGCTATATTGTGTCGAGAAGACGATAGGCATATTGCCCTCCTCTTTATTGCAGCTCACCTCTTTTGGCCTCACTAGGTTCTCTCGTTTCTTTCCCTTAGCGATGTGTACCGCCCTGGAGATAGTCTTATCCGGATACCTCCGTTGTCGCAGGCGGTTGCCGAGGGCAACCGCCTCCTAGGAGAAGTCATCCTCCAGGGTGCAATTGCGACGGGCTCGGATCATTTCTCCTACAGGGAGGTTTTCGACTACATAGTTACATAGTTAGTATGGTTGAAAAAAGACATACGTCCATCAAGTCCAACCAGGGAATTGAAGGGAAGGATGTGAGGGGTGGCAGAACGTGGCATGAAGGATCAAATTCACAGCGGTCTTTTTCCTAAATGTGGTAGAGATGATCCGGCCACTCTCCATGTCACCCCGCAGATGTAAGTCGAGAAAGTCAACCTCCTGCAATTTGAAACATACTGTAAAGGTGAGGTTCAGATAATTCAAATTCGGGAATTCTCCGAACCCCTGTATGGCCATTACATCGGACCCCCAAATGAAAAGGAGGTCATCGATGTAACAGCCATACCACAGCAGATGTTCGCTGTGCGGGTTAGTGGGGGCGAAAAGAATCTCCCTCTCCCACCAACACATGTAGATGAATTTCACCCCCATTGACGCACCCGTTACCTGCAGAAAGAAGGAACCATTAAACATAAAATAGTTGTGGCTCAATAGATACTCTACCACCATTAAAATAAATTCACTTAGTTCTGCAGAGTAGTGGGAGTAAACCCTCAAAAACCATGATAAAGCTTGGAGTGCAAGATTGTGGGGGATGACTGAATACAAAGATGTTACATCCGCAGTCACCCAACAATTTGACTCCTTCCAGGTAACCTGCTCTAGCATTCATAGCAGATGTTTCGTGTCTTTTATGTGGCCTGGTATATGCGGAATGAGGGGTTGCAGGAGGGAATCCACCTGAATTGGAGTGAAGGCTGATATCGATAAGCAGGCACCCCGCGCAAATGCCTAGGGGGGGGGGGGGGGTCATCAGACCCCCCATGTCGGCGATCGGCTCAAATCGCAGGTGAATTCACACCTGCGATTTGCGCCGATTCCGGGTCATATGAGTCTATGGTGACCCGGTGACCCAGAATATAAGGGGGTTCGCGGTTGTCTAAGACACCCATGACCCCCCTCAAGGGATAGGAGTGAGGTGGCAGGGTGCCACCCCTCCTATCCCTGATATTGGTCACCAGAAGCGAAAACCAATAGGAGATCGGGGGCGGGGGGATTAACTTTCGGTTTCCCCGTTCTGCCCACCCACAATAGGCCGGCAGTACGGGGAAACCGAAGAGGACCGACGGCAGAAGATCCACTTACCCATCCGGAGGCAGCGGGCGACGGAGATCGGCCGGCGGCTTTGACTTGCGGCTGGCTCACTGGATGCTACGAAAGCTGGTGAGTTGCCTAGCAACATCTGGAGGGCTACAGCCTGAGACCACTATACAGTGGTCTGTAAACTGTAACCCTCCAGATCTTGCAAAACTACAACTCCTAGCATGCTTACACAGCAGTTTGTTGTCTGGGCATGCTGGAATTTGTAGTTTTGCAACATCTGGAGGGCCACAGGTTGGAGATCACTGTGCAGTGGTCTCTAAATTGTAGCCCTCCAGATGTGGCAAAACTGCTAATCCCAGCATGCCCAAACAGCAAACAGCTGTCTCGGCATGCTGGGAGTTGTAGTTGCGTACCTCCAGCTGTTGCATATCTACATCTCCCAGCATGCCCTTCGGCGATCAGTGATTCCTGGGAGTTGTAGTTTTGCAACAGCTGGAGGTAGACTGGTTGGAAAATACTGAGTTAGATAGCAGAACCTAACTGAAGGTTTTCCAACCAGTGTGCCTCCAAATGTTGCAAAAGTACAACTCCCAGCATGCACGGTCTGTCAGTACATGCTGGGAGTTGTAGTTTTGAAACAGCTGGAGGTTTGCCCCCCCCCCCCCCCTATGTGAATGTAGAGGGTACATTCACACGGGCAGGTTTACAGTAAGTTTCCCGCTTCAAGTTTGGGCTGTGGCAAATTTTTTGCCGCAGCGCAATCTCCTAGCAGGAGACTCACCGTAACACACCAGTGCGAATGTACCCTAAAAACACTACACTAACACATAATAAAGGGTAAAACACTACATATACAGCCCCTTACACTGTCTCCCACAATAAAAATGTAAAACGTATCGAACGGCAGTGTTTCCAAAAATTGTAGTCTGTGATCTACAAGTACACCCAGATCCTTCTCTACCAGTTTAATCCCCCCTAAGACATACGATGCATGCATGTTATTAGTACCCAGATACATAACTTTACATTTATCCACATTTAACCTCATTTGCTAAGTGGATGCCCAGACACTTAGTCTATCCAAGTCATCTTGTAACTTATGCACAACCTCTATAGACTGTACTGTGCTACAAAGCTTGGTGTCATCTGAGATCTGAGAGGTAGAAACAGAGCTGTTAATACCATCCTCTATATCATTGATAAATAAATTAAACAACAGCGGGCCCAGTACTGAACCTTGGGGTACACCACTAATTACCGGGGACCAATCAGAGTACGAATCATTGACCACCACTCTCTGGGTATGATCCATGAGCCAGTGTTCAATCCAGTTACAAACTAAAGTTTACAAGCCCAAGGACCTTAACTTACCTGTCAGACGTCTGTGAGGGACAGTATCAAACGCTTTGGCAAAATCCAGAAACACTATATCCACAGCCATTCCTCTGTCAAGGCTTCTACTCACCTCTTCATGAAAGCAAATTAGATTGGTTTGACAACTTCTATCCTTAGTAAACCCATGCTGGCTATCACTTATAATACTATTATCCCCTATGTATTCCTGTATGTAATCCCTTATACGTCCTTCAAACAATTTAGCCACAATGCACGTTAGACTTACCGGTCTATAATTGCCTGGCGAAGACCTAGAGCCCTTCTTGAAGATTGGCACCACATTAGCCTTGCGCCAGTCCCTTGGCACAATACCAGACACCAAAGAATCTCTAAATATCATGAACAAGGGTACAGATATTACTGAACTTACCTCTCTAAGAACTCTTGTTTAAGTCCATCCGGCCCTGGAGATTTGCTTACATTTACTTTACTTAACTTACCTTGTACCACCTCTACATTAAGCCAGTTCAGTACATTACATGATGTGTTACCAGCACTGACCTGGCCAATGTCAGTTCCTTTTTCCATAGTGTATACAGAACTAAAAAACCCATTCAGTAGCTCCGCCTTCTCTTGATCGCCCGTCACAACCTCCCCATTATCATTATTAAGGGGTCCTACATGCTGATAATGGGGAGGTTGTCACGGGCGATCAAGAGAAGGCGGAGAAGGCGGAGCTACTGAATGGGTTCTTTAGATTGCTTGTCCTCCCTCTACTTGTCACTGAATATGGAAGCTGTGCCCTCTTCCTGACACCGCCCTTCACACTGAGGCTGGGTTAACACTACGTTTTGATGATCTGGTCACCGGATCTGGGTGGGGCAGTGAAAACCGTGTGCTCCCATATCCTGGCCTGCATAGTAACATACTTAATAAGGTTGAAAAAGACTAAAGTCCATCAAGTTCAACCTATAACCCTAATGAGTCCCTAGTGAGTAGTGTTGAGCGGCATAGACCATATTCGAATTTGCGAATATTCGTGAATATATGGCCAAATATTAGTCATATATTCGCTAAATTTGCATATTCGTAATATTCACGTTTTATTTTCGCATATGCGAAAATTGGCGTAATGCGAAAATTAACATATGCGAAAATTGGCATGTACAAAAATTAGCATAAGCGAAAATCCGCATATGCGAACATTTGCGTATGCAAATTTTCGCATATGCGAAAATTCGCACGCCAGTCTCACACAGTAGTATTAGAGCCTACTTTACACCACACAAGCTGGTAGCAGAGAGGGGTGATCACTGTGATGTGTACTGTGAAAAAACAAACAAAAAAAACCTTGAATATTCTTAATTACGAATATATAGTGCTATATTCGCATTGCGAATATTCGCGAGCAATACTACTAGTGAGTTGATGCAGAGGAAGGCAAAAAACCCTCATGCTAGAGGTAAAAATTTCTTCCTGACTCCAAATATGGCAGTCAGAATAAATCCCTGGATCAATGTTCTGTCCTTATAAATCTAGTATACATAACCAGCAATGTTATTACTCCCCAAAAATGCATCCAGACCCCTTTTTAAATTATTTTACAGAGTTCACCATGGCCATCTCATACTGCTCTTACAGTAAAGAACCCCCGTCTGTGCTGGGGTAGAAACCTTCTTTCCTCAAGACGTAGAGGATGCCCCCTTGTTATAGATACAGTCCTGGGTATAAATAGATCATGGGAGAGATCTCTGTACTGTCCCCTGATATATTTATACATAGTTATTGGGTTGCCCCTAAGCCTTCTTTTTCCTAAACTAAATAACCCTAATTTTGATAATCTTTCTGGGTACTGTAGTCCTCCCATTCCCCGTATTACTCTGGTTGCCCGTCTTTGAATCCTCTCCAACTCCACTATATCTTTACACTGGTGCCCAGTACTGTACACTATATTCTATATGTGGTCTGACTAGTGATTTGTACAGGGGTAGAATTATTTCCTTGTTGTGGGCATCTATGCCCCTATTGATGCACCCCATGATTTTATTCGCCTTGGCAGCAGCTGCCTGAAACTGGTCACTAAGCTAAATTTACTGTTATTTAAGACTCCCAAGTCCTTTTCCATGTCAGTTGTCCCACGTGTTCTCCCATTTAATACATAATCCCAGCCTGGATTTTTCTTCCCCATGTTTATTACCTTACATTTATCAGTGTTGAATCTCATCTGCCACTTCTCAGCCCAAACCTCCAACCTATTCAGATCCTTTTGTAACAGTGCACTGTCCTCTATAGTGTTTACCACTTTACAGAGTTTAGTATCATCTGCAAATATTGTCACTTTACTATTCAACCCTTCTTCAAATTCATGAATTAATATGTGAAATAGAACAGGACCCAAGACTGACCCCTGTGGTACCCCACTAGTGACAATCATCCAATCAGAATAAATACCATTAATAACCACCCTCTTCCTATCACTGAGCCAGTTACTTACCCACTTACACTCATTCTCCCCCAGCCCCATCCTTCTCATTTTATGCACCAATCTTTTATGTGGCACTGTATCAAATGCTTTTGAAAAATCCAGATATACGACATCCAGCAATTGCCTCTGGTCCAGTCTGGAGCCCACCTCCTCAAAAAAGCTGATCAGGTTAGTTTGACAGGGCCGATCCCTCATAAAGCCATGCTGATATGGAGTCATACATTTATTTTTATCAAGATACTCCAAAATAACATATTTTAGAAAACCCTCAAACAATTTACATACAATGGAGATTAAACTAACAGGCCTATAATTCCCGGCGTCACCTTTTGACCACTTTTTAAATATTGGCACTACGTTTGCCATGCGCCAGTTCTGGAGAACAGTCCCTGTTACTATACAGTCCCTGAATATTAAAAATAGGGGTCTGGTGGTGAATGCCATCTGGACCTGGTGATTTGTCTGTTTAGATTTTTTGTAGGCGGCACTATACTTCTTCCTGGGTTAGACAGGTGACCTGTACTGGGGAGTTTACCTTATCTTGCTGTATTTCAAACGGCATTTCATTTTCCTAGGTAAATACATTGGAAAATAATTTATTTAATATATTTGCTTTTTCCTGATCCCCGTTTACAATTTTATTTTCAACCTTTTTGCTATTTATATAGTTAAAGAACATTTTGAGGTTAGTTTTACTCTCTTTGGCAATGAATCTTTCTGTCTCTATTTTTGCAGCTTTTATCTGTTTTTTACATATTCTACATTTTTTGCTATAACTTGTTAATGCTTCTTCACTGTCATCCTGTTATAGTAGTTTAAATGCTTTATTTTTGTCATTTATTGCCCCCTTAATGTTCTTATTCATCCATATTGTTTTTTTTTTATTTCTGACCCTTTTATTCCCATAAGGTATGTACATCTTACAGTGAGAATTTAAGATATTTTTAAGTCTCCCATTTAGTGTCAGTATTCTTGTTTTTGAGGACATTATCTCATTTTATATTGTTGAGGGCTTCTCTGAGTTGATCAAACTTTGCCTTCCTAAAGTTAATTGTTTTTGTGGCCACTCGCAAGATTCCCTTTTAGAAGAACAAGCTATAATTTATTGTATTATGATTACTATTTCCTAGGTGACCTTCTACTTGCACATTAATTACTCTGTCAGGTCTGTTGGTTAATATTAAGTCTAGTAGGGCGCCCCCTCTGGTAGGGCCCTGCACCATTTGGGACAGATGATTGTCTTTAGCTATAATCAGAAACCTGTTTCCTTTATGAGATTCACAGGTCTCAGTCTCCCAGTTTATATCAGGATAGTTAAAGTCCCCCATTATTATCACCTCATTCTGATTTGCTGCCTTGTTCATTCGCCTCAGTAATTGATCTTCTGCCTCTTCCATTATGTTTGGTGGCTTATAGCAAACCCCTATCAGATTTTTTTTTATTTTTATCTCCATATAGTTCTACCTATAATGACTCCACATTATCGCTTCCCTCCCGTATATCCTCCCACAGTGCAGCCTTCGACTGGATTTTAGATAAAGACAAACTCCTCCCCCTTTCTGTTTTGTACGATCCTTCCTGAATAGACTATAACCCTGTATGTTGACCGTCCATTTCAATGGTGTATGTTTTTTCTTCCTATGAAGCCTATCCCAATTAACTATTCCAACCCCTACCTCTGCTCCACCCCCAGGTACATTAATAAGTCCCCCCTCTCTATCAACACTACACTATCTATGTTGTAGGTACCCTCCCCCCAGTCCCTAGTTTAAACCCTCCTCCACCCTTCTAGCCATCTTCTCCCCAAGCACAGCTGCACCCTCACCATTGAGGTGCAGCTCGTATCTGATAGCGAAGCCGGAATCTGACAGCGAAGTCGGCCCAGTTCTCCATGAACCCAAATCCCTCCTTCCTACACCAGCTTCTGAGCCACTTGTTTACCTCCCTAATCTCCTGCTGCCTCTCTCATTTGGCTCGTGGTACAGGTAATATTTCAGAAAATATTACCTTGGAGGTCCTTGCCTTAAGCTTGCGGCTTAAGTCCTTGAAATTATTTTTAGGGACACTCCACCTACCTCTTACTTTGTCATTGGTGCCAATATGTACCATGACCGCTGTGTCCTCTCCACCCCCACCCAGCAACCTGATCTGCAATGTGCCGAACTCGAGCGCCAGGAAGACAACACACTGTTCAGTGATCCCGGTCTTTGTGACAGATCTCATTAACCCCTTAAGCATCAAGGACGTATGAGTACGTCCTTGGTCCCGCTCCAGTGATATAACGCGGGGTCCCACGGTGACCCCGCATCATATCACGGCGGGTTTGGCGTCATAGTGAAGCCGGGACCCGGCCGCTAATAGCGCGTGGCACTGATTGCGGTGCCGCGCGCTATTAACCCTTTAGCCGTGCGCTCAAAGCTGAGCCACGCGGCTAAAACGCGGCTGAAAGTAAAAACTGCTGGTTAGCTCAGTGGGCTATTCGGATAGCCGCGGCGAAATCGTGGCATCCCGAACAGCTTACAGGACAGCTGGAGGGTCCCTACCTGCCTCCTCACTGTCCGATCGCCAAATGACTGCTCAGTGCCTGAGATCCAGGCATGAGCAGTCAAGCGGCAGAATCATCGATCACTGGTTTCCTATGAGAAACCAGTGATCAATGATAAAGATCAGTGTGTGCATTGTTATAGCTCCCTATGGGAGCTATAACACTGCAAAAAAAAAAAGTGAAAAAAAAGTGAATAAAGATCATTTAACCCCTCCCAAATTAAAAGTTTGAATCACCCCCCTTTTCCCATAAAAAAAACACAGTGTAAATAAAAAAAAAATCTATGGTATCACCGCGTGCGGAAATGTCCAAATTACAAAAATATATAGTTAATTAAACCGCACGGTCAATGGCGTACGTGCAAAAAAATTCCAAAGTCCAAAATAGTGCATTTTTGGTCACTTTTTATATAATGAAAAAATGAATAAAATCAATAAGTCCTATCAATGCAAAAATGGTACCGATAAAAACTTCAGATCATGGCACAAAAAATGAGCCCTCATAAAAAAGTTATAGAGGTCAGAAGATGAAAATTTTAAACGTATTAATTTTCCTGCATGTAGTTATGATTTTTTCCAGAAGTACGACAAAATCAAACCTATATAAGTAGGGTATCATTTTAATCATATGGACCTACAGAATAAAGAGAAGGTGTAAGTTTTACCGAAAAATGTACTACGTAGAAACGGAAGCCCCCAAAATTTACAAAACAGCGTTTTTTTTTTTTTTTAATTTTGTTGCACAATGATTTTTTTTCCGTTTCACCGTAGATTTCAAAGAGTTATGATTTTTTAAAGGCAAGGAGCAAAAAACAAAAGTGCAAAAATGGAAAAAACCCCGGTCTTTAAGGGGTTAATTTTAATGAGCTGACCAGAGTCATATAGCGACTACGGTCGGCTCATTTTTGTCCCGTATCCGATTTTATGATCGGACCTAAAACCTAAAAAAAATATGACCCAAATTTAATAAGTTTTTTCGGACTATTGCTTTTGGTGAGGGGGGTCCCTGGGGGGGGGGGGGGACTTGAGGTGTGTGGCCCCCCCAGGAGCCAATGTTAGGGGGCAGGTGTGCTTGTGTCAGCCAATGGAGCTGTCTTAGTCCAGCAGAGTCTGAGTCATGTACCACATTCCATGGCAAAACACAAAATATGGCACATCACCTACCCTGCATCCAGGTTCTCCACCATGGACATCTTGCAGTCCAAGAGGGAAGAGCGTAGCTCACTGTCCACCTTTTCCCTACTTATCTTCTTTTAAAGGCAATCACTGCCATAATAATAATATTAATAATAATCATAATATTATTATCATTATCCTATCCTATGTGTAATTACATCTTGTCATAAGGGGTTTATGGAATTATGTTGTAGAAGAACTGGAATTGAGAGCAAGTAAAAAAAAAAAAAAAAAATATATATATATATATATATATATATATATATGGGGAAAAATGTAAAAATTATATATATATATATATATATATATATATATATATATATATATATATATACACACACACGCACTGTATATATATAACTTTAATTTTAATGTCTGTATAGAAGTTACAAAAATGTTGGTTTTAAACATCTGTTTTCTAGTCAAAACTTCTGCCGTGGTTGGGAATGGACATTGATGAAGGGAATAATGGCGGCTGACTATTGCTGTTAATGAACTAACAGCTGTGAATACCAGCTGTAGGGAAAGATGAATGGCGGAGCATATAACTTATCAAACCTTATCATTGATGTGTTATAGTAGCTGAGAACACTGTACAACCCCAAAATGAAACTGCAACAACATACTTGTTGACCACTGGGAAAAAGGTTCACCCCTTTAAAATGCATTTATTAGAGCTTAATTAACAATTTTGTGGTCCTCTTCAAATTCTATAAAGAAATAAAATCCCACTGGTGACAACAAAAAACACAACAGATTTTAGTATATATTAACTTTAGTCTGAAAGGAAAACCAAAATTCATAGACTAGGAGGGAAAAATCTGTACACCCTATAAATAAGTAATGTGTAGAAAGAACTGCCTCAAGCAATAATATCCTTGAAATACTGTAAACATTTTCTGTTGGAGTTCAAAATTTTGGACCACTCCTTTACAAGTTTGATATTTGAGGACATTCACAATTTTTTATATAGCACTCTTAAAGGGGTACTCGGCTGGAAAACATTTTTTTTTTAATCAACTGGTGCCAAAAAGTTTAACAGATTTGTAAATTACTTCTATTTAAAAATCTTAATCCTTCCAGTACTTATCAGCTGCTGTATGCTCCACAGGAAGTTCCTTTCTTTTTGAATTTCCTTTCTGTCTGACCACAGTGCTCTCTGCTAACACCTCTGTCCATTTCAGGAACTGTCTAGAGCAGAAGCAAATCCCCATAGCAAACCTCTACTGCTCTTGACAGTTCCTGACATGGACAGAGGTGTCAGCAGAGAGCACTGTGATCAGACGGAAAATAAATTAAAACATAAAACAACTTCCTGTGGGGCATACAGCAGCTGGAAGTATTAAGATTTTTAAATAGAAAAAAATTACAAATCTATTTATCTTTCTGGCACCAGCGGATTTAAAAAAAAAAAATGTTTTCCACCGACGTACCCCTTTAAGACTCAATGACTCCATCTTAATCGGGTTACAGTCTGGACTTTAACCTCATTTTGTTTTCTTTACACATTCAGATGTCAATTTATTTATATTTCATAATGATATAATGCAAATATACGGGGTACTGTGGCTGCAAAACATGCCCTGATCATACTACAGTGCTTGACAGCTGGTATGATAATCTGATTGTGGAAAATTTGTGTGTGTCTTTTTTTTTTTTGTTTGTTTCTTTTTTGTTACTGCAATGTTACAAACCTAAGGCATGCTTCCATGTTATTATAATTTTTATTTTTTAAGAGAAAACATTTGCTAGCAACGTTTCTAAAAAAGTCACACCAGTTTTATTCTAATTGTGCTAGTATAATCCTAAACATGTTGGGTGAATAGAGTATAAAGGCTGTAAAATAGAGTTGATTAAAGTAGAGTACATGTATAATAGAGCCCATGTAAATGAGTTTTTACACAAAATGCCTATACAGTGACCCCCCGACCTACGATGGCCCCGACATACGATCATTTCAACATACGATGGCCTCTCAAAGGCCATCGCATGTTGAAGGCAGCATCAGCAGACGATGCCTTTGTATGTTGGGGCCATCCCATAAACGGCTATCCGGCAGCGCAGACTGCTTCAGCTACCACTGGATAGCTGTTTATGGTGCCCTGTGTGGTCCGCTGACGATCACTTACCTGTCCTCCGATCTCCGGCGCGTCCTCTTCGGGATCCCCTGCATTGTCGGCGCTCTTCATCGTCATCATCACATAGCTGCGCCCGCTGTCCAGTCATCCAATAGGAGCAGCGTGCGTAGCGACGTGATGGCGGCGACGGAGAGCGAGGATGCCGGTGAAGCAGAGGCCTTGCCGGAGCGTCGGGGACCCCTTGGGGACACGGTGACAGCGATGGAAGGCGACATCCAGGGCAGCGGTGACAAGCGGTGACGGTCCGGAGCGGCAGGGACACATGAGTATAACCTCCAATACCAGTGGTCTTCAACCTGCGGACCTCCAGATGTTGCGAAACTACAACTCCCAGCATGCCCGGACAGCCGTTGGCTGTCCGGGCATGCTGGGTGTTGTAGTTTTGCAACATCTGGAGGGCCGCAGGTTGTAGACCACTTTCCTATACTTTACATTGCACGGATCCCTCAACATACGATGGTTTCAACAAACGATGGTCCAGTTGGAACGGATTACCATCGTATGTTGAGGGACCACTGTACTCTACATTTTCCCAACTGGCTCTTCTCATTGTAGGTCACCCATCCTGCTCCTGTTGAACTCTACTTTAATATCACTGCTTGCACATGATTTTAATAAAATACTACTATCCCTCGGCCTACTGTCTCCATTAAGGTTGCAGGCTGCCCAGCTGGATTCATAAGGAAGATCATTTTGCCACTGATTTGAATGTAGCAACCATCAGAACATTGCATCGGCAGCTGAATCACACTCAAGGTTCTAAGCCAAGCAGCTGACTGTATTCCAATGACTTGGTCTTGTCACCTAAGAGATGTGCAATCTCCTCTTCGTGACCTGCTCATGTTTCCTACATCGCATCTTCAGCCTGCTTTAGCAGACAATTCAACTGTGCTTATCCTGGAAGCTGCCTGCAGCCTGAGGAGGCGTTTTAAGAGTCAACCTTACAGGTCAGTCAAGGCCATTACTCATTGTGGAAAGCTACACCAGTGGGAGATCAAAGAACAGTCACCGGGACTAGTAATCATCTGTATAGGTACCGCCGACTGAATAACATGATACGATCCTACTTGTGTAGGAGCTGATTATTAACTCTACAGGGGTCATATCAAAACCCGCAGATTCCATATGAGCCCCTTTAAGGAAATGTATCATCAGAAATATATCTACTGCTTGAATCAAGTTGTTATGCTACTGCTCAAAACATAATTTTTTTCTAATTTCATATTGTATTATATATAATAAAATAAGCATAACATTCTGCAGTTTTCAGTCTGTCATCTATGCCGAAAACTAAGCTAAGAATCCTGTTCTGTCTGTAATGAAAGGGACTGCTAGAAAGTGATCAGTACATCCACTTGTTGCCAAGCCCCCAGCTAATGCTGAAAAATATCTTAACACTCCTTGTCTCCCCCTTAAATCCTCTGCATTCAAATACAATGAAGGGTGGGACATTTTCCTTGGCGTTTAAACGTTCGGCTCGATGGGCTTGCCAAATTTGTTTTAAAATCGGCAATGAAAGAAGCTTTAAGGGTCAAGGGATGAGATAACTATTTAGGGGGCATATATAAGGGACTAAAAGTGAGGTCAGAATATAGGGGGGCATATATAAAAGGCAAAGGGGGTCATTAGTATATAGGGGGATATATTAGAGGAAGGGGGTGAAGTTAGTACTTTAAAGTACAGTATAAAGGAGGAAAGGGTGTAGTACGGCATACTGTATATATACAGTACTGACCTCACCCTCTGCCTCATATACTGTACAATATTGCATAAGGAGCAGGGGATATAGGGTAGGGCTTGGCGGTATAACGGTTCATACTGAATAACAAATTTTTTGGGCTGCACGATGTGAATTTTCCCCCATACCACAATACCGGTTGGGCCTCTCCCCATCGGTAATGTATTATCAGCCCAGCACAGCGCTGTCCCCACATCGGGGAACTATTCCTATGTGACCCGCCAGCGCTGTTCTGTCCCCCCAATTAATGATCAGCCCAGCGGGGTACTACTCACAGATGTCACCTTCAAGCACTGCCCTCCTCCTCTTTGTTGGGGGCCGCCGGGGGCTGGAATTCTATACTGTACGCCAGTGGTCTCCAACCTGCAGACCTCCAGATGTTGCAAAACTACAACTCCCAGCATGCCCGGACATGTCCAGGCATGCTGGGAGTTGTAGTTTTGCAACAGCTGGAGGTCCGCAGGTTGGAGACCACTGCTGTAGGCTGTATCCCTATGCCCGGGCTGCAAAAGATACTGTCATGTAAGCTTTAAACTGACATATGTCGGCCATATGCTGGGGACTGGAATTTCGGACAGCCGTCAGCCTATCACCGGCCGGAGCGATATCCCGCCCCGGCCAGTGATAGGCTGAGCCCACTGTCATGTAAGAAGCCGGCCAGAGCTTCTTACATGACAGTGGGCTCAGTATATCACTGGCCGGGGCGAGGTCGATCCGGCCGGTGATAGGCTGACGGCTGTACGATCACACGCCGGAGCGATGTCCCGCCCCGGCCAATGATAGGCTGAGCCCACTGTCATGTAAGAAGCTCTGGCCGGCTTCTTACATGACAGTGGGCTCAGCCTATCACTGGCCAGGGCAGGACATCGCTCCGGCGGTGATAGGCTGACGGCTGTCCGACGTTCCAGTCCCCAGCGTGTGGCCGACATAGGTGAGTTTAATTCTGTATCTTTTGCAGCCCGGGCATAGGGATACAGCGTACAGCAGTGGTCTCCAACCTGCGGACCTCCAGCTTTTGCAAAACTACAACTTCCAGCATATCCGGACATCCATTGGCTGTTCGGGCATGCTGGGAGTTGTAGTTTTAATTATCCAAAAAGTTGAACAAAGGCACAGATAGCAACTTAGGCCACTTGTAACTACTCTCACAGAAAAGGAGGCAATCTAGGTGGAGTTTAACAAAAATATATAATCTTTATTTCACAGTAGATTAAAAGTACATACACATTAAAATCACGAGAGGCATGATGTGGTGGTCAGACAAACACACACTGAAAAGCAGAGTGAGACTGTCCCAAATATTAAACTTGGGGATAGATACAAATTGATAAGCAATACTAGTTAAGTCTGTATATACAGTAGTATCCTCCAACATGCAATGAAATACCTGCCTAAACACAGTTAGTAAATATGTAAATGGATGGCGGTAGTAGTATATCAGATAATGTAATCAGATCGAGTAATAGAATAGGGGAGACTGAAAATGAAAGCAAAACATATATAATCAAAAGTACCAGTCATGCACCCTATAGAGGAACATCTCACCTACCCCGAACGCGTTTTCGCTATTCGCTTCATCTGGGGGCGTGTCTCAGGTTAGAAAGAATGGGGTATAAATAACCAGAACCTACCTATCCTAGGACACCGTGTCTAATTACTGAAGTAACACAATGTTAAGTTAGTGTAGTCAAACCCTGCGCTCCGGAAGAGACTATCTAGTGTAGCAAACACCAGGCAAGCGGATGCCGGGACTTCGTCGGCATCTGAGTGACGTGGGTAGTCACATGACTCGGCGGCATCACATGACATAGGGCGCTCTTAGTATCGCGCGACTTGCGCGCAAGTCAGGAACTGAATGAGAGAATGGGCGTGCAGCTACGGCGCCTCATGTGATGCTGATCACGTGATGCGCCGGCGCCGGGCGTCAAGGCAACAGTTGCTGAGCGCTGTGTACACAATACGTAGAGAACATCATGCAGAAAGAAAACACCATAGTGAGAAACAGTGCATAGTGATGTGAAAAGCAACTTACCAACCAAGAAGCGTGAATGTGCCACCATCACCAAAAGAGTGAATTGAAGCCTAATTAAAGCAAAAGCAACATTATTAAATACATTAACAACATTAAGCTATAAAAGAGAATAACATAATATGTGAATGTTTATTATTAATAGCCTAACTAGTAATTATAAATATATGAGGGTATGTGAGAATGTGAATGTGAGAGTGGGAGAAATTTATGTGCATGTATATAAATATACACCCGTGAACTGAGGGATTGGATAAAAATAAATATAAAATTGGGAATAAATATAAGTGTAATTAGTAATAAACTTAAAAAATAAAATGAAATCAAATATGATGGTGATAATACTAATAGAGTGATGATAGTGAAGTGCGAGTGCGGTAGTGAATGTGAACACTAGCAAAACACAATTATGTGAAAATAGTGATATCTGTAAAGAAAAAAGGGGGATAAAATACATGTGATAATGGTAGATTAATAATGATCATGTGATCATATCAAGTGTACAATAATGGCTAAAAAAGGGTATTAAAAAGTTCTACATGATACAAACTATAGTTAAAACAGCTATAGCAACAATAATATAAAGTGATAAGTGCAATGCAATAGCAAGATCTCAAGACTCTGTCTTGCTTGTAACCATACATGATACACAGGAGAATGTTCAACAATAAAGTTCATGACTGAAATAGAATAAAAGGGATATGAACTACATTTCATCTTGGGCAGGCGTCATCGGAATCAGCTAGGTGTCTGGAATAAAAAAGGGAGGGGAAGAGAAAGAAAAGGAAGAAAGAAAGAGGAAGATTAAAACCTAATAAAAAGGTATGGTAGTACAACCTAAATTTCCCCTGACACAGGGGATAAAGAGACACTAAGACCAAGTTTTTGGACACGGAACTTGCAATTTATAGAAATGGAGCATAACTGATATGGTCATTGAGACCATGGGGATGTAATGTTTTAAGGCGATGTATCCACCTAGTCTCAAGTTGGGCTAATCTAGTTTTTAGATCACCCCCTCTTGATCCCACAAATATACGATCAATGCCTCTTACCATGAGGCCTTTGGGGTCACAATCGTGATGAAGCTTGAAATGTCGTGGTACCGTGGTGAGTTTGGATGCATCTGGTTCATTTTTGGCCGCTACAATACCAAGGACGTGTTCTCTCGTTCTTCTCTTCAATTCCCTTGTGGTCATACCTGCGTAAATAGATCCACAAGGACAGGTAGCATGATAAATAATCCCTGTCATGCCACATGAGATGTAATTTCTTGTACCATCTGAATTTTTGATTTCGGTGTCCCTGCAGATGTTAGGGCATGCTACGCGGTTCCCATACGGGGAGCACCCCCATTTTGGTTTCTTGGCATCAAATAATGGTTTGTTTTTTTGTTTATAATGACTCCTGACCAGGAGGTCCTTCAAATTTGGGGATCTCCGAAAAGTCAGAGAAGGATTTTCAGATATGTACAGTTTTAATACCGGATCCATTGTTAGGACCTTCCAGTATCTGGAGAGAATATCCTGTACTTGAGCTGCTTGGCCATGATATGTGGAAATTAATCTCACCTGGTCATCTGTGTCTTTTCTAGATTTGGACTGTAACAGCACTTCACGTTTAGCATGATTCGCCCGTAAGTAGGCCCTCCTGATCCAGGTTTCCTTGTAGCCCCATTCCCGAAAGCGCTCCCAGAGTTCCATGTGTCTCAACTCGAAATTCATGTCTGTGGAGCAAATTCGCCTTAGTCTGAGAAATTGACCCATAGGAATTCCTTTCATCAGACTACGTGGGTGAGACGATTGGGCATGAAGTAAGGAATTGGTGGCAGTGGGTTTTCTAAATAGATCTGACTGTATAAAGCCAGCATCATCAACCGAAAAAGACACATCTAAAAAGTCCATGTTCTGGCGACCCACCTTATGAGTAAGCTTGATGTTCAATGTGTTGGAATTCAGTTGACCCATGAATATTTCCAATTCCTCCAATGATCCTTTCCAGATGAAAACAAAGTCGTCGATGTAGCGAGCCCACATTTCGACCCTGTTGATGAAAGAGGGGGGTCAGTGAGAAAAATCTCTCTTTCCCAGGCTCCTAAGAATAGATTGGCATAGGCGGGCGCACAGGCCGCGCCCAGTGCGGTACCCTGCTTTTGCAGGTAGTATTTTTCTTTGAATAGAAGGAAGTTATGGGTGAGGGCAAATCTCAGCAGTTTCAAAAGAAACTCACCTCTCTTATCTTCGACCCCTGTCATCATCAGAAATGCCTGTACTGCTCTAAGGCCGTCATCATGCTGGATGGACGTGTATAAAGATTCAACGTCGCAGGTGACAATCCACATGTCAGGTTCAAGGTGCAAACATTACATCCTGCGAAGGGCATCTGTTGTTTCCTTTAAAAAAGATGGCAGGGTCTCAACAATTGGTTTCAAATTAAAATACAAAAACTTACAAATAGGTTCACACAGACTGTTCCGCCCTGACACAATCGGCCTACCTGGGGGTGTTAATGCCAATTTGTGAACTTTCGGAAGTAAATAGAAAGTCGCAATCGTGGAGTTCACTATCATGAGACAATTTTTCTGTTTCGAGGAAATGATGCCATCAGATACTGCCTGTGAGAGTAAAAACAGGAGTTCCCCCTTAAATTTCAGTAATGGGTTGAAGGGTAGACGTTGATAACAATTTAGATCTCTAAGTTGTCAAAATGCTTCTTTTTCATATAAAGTGGTTGGCCAAATAACAATTGTGCCCCCCTTGTCCGAGGGCTTTATAATCACACCTTCCAAACTTTTCAACTGTTCAATAGCTTGATGTTCTGACTTGGAACAGTTATTGAAGCAACCCCAAAAAAAACAGTGTTTCGAGATCGTTCGAGACCAATTGTACAAACAGATCAACGTTAGGAGAAATAGAAGTAGGGGGACACTTACGAGACTTGGGGAGTAGTGAGTTTGGAAACCAGTCAGGCATCGTCTGGTCGTCGTCATCAGCCAAGTCCACCAGTGCCTGAAGCGCCATCATTTCATTTCTTGAGGTGCAAAAGGAAGCATCCGTTTTGTTATGAACAGTCTCCTGTGTATCATGTATGTTTACAAGCAAGACAGAGTCTTGAGATCTTGCTATTGCATTGCACTTATCACTTTATATTATTGTTGCTATAGCTGTTTTAACTATAGTTTGTATCATGTAGAACTTTTTAATACACTTTTTTAGCCATTATTGTACACTTGATATGATCACATGATCATTATTAATCTATCATTATCACACGTGTATTTTATCCCCCTTTTTTTCTTTACAGATATCACTATTTTCACATAATTGTGTTTTGCTAGTGTTCACAATCACTACCGCACTCACACTTCACTATCATCACTCTATTAGTATTATCACCATCATATTTGATTTCTTTTTATTTTTTAAGTTTATTACTAATTACACTTATATTTATTCCCAATTTTATATTTATTTTTATCCAATCCCTCAGTTCACCGGTGTATATATATATACATGCACATAAATTTCTCCCACTCTCACATTCACATTCTCACATACCCTCATATATTTATAATTACTAGTTAGGCTATTAATAATAAACATTCACATATTATGTTATTCTCTTTTCTAGCTTAATGTTGTTAATGTATTTAATAATGTTGCTTTTGCTTTAATTAGGCTTCAATTCACTCTTTTGGTGATGGTGGCACATTCACACTTCTTGGTTGGTAAGTTGCTTTTCACATCACTATGCACTGTTTCTCACTATGGTGTTTTCTTTCTGCATGATGTTCTCTACGTATTGTGTACACAGCGCTCAGCAACTGTTGCCTTGACGCCCGGCGCCGGCGCATCACGTGATCAGCATCACATGAGGCGCCGTAGCTGCACGCCCATTCTCTTATTCTGTTCCTGACTTGCGCGCAAGTCGCGCGATACTAAGAGCGCCCTATGTCATGTTATGCCGCCGAGTCATGTGACTACTCACGTCACTCAGATGCCGACGAAGTCCCGTCATCCGCTTCCCTGGTGTTTGCTACACTAGATAGTCTCTTCCGGAGCGCAGGGTTATGACTACACTAACTTAACAGGTGTGTTACTTCAGTAATTAGACACGGCGTCCTAGGATAGGTAGGTTCTGGCTATTTATACCCCATTCTTTCTAACCTGAGATACGCCCCCAGATGAAGCGAATAGAGAAAACGCGTTCGGGGTAGGTGAGATGTTCCTCTATAGGGTGCATGACTGGTACTTTTGATTACATATGTTTTGCTTTCATTTTCAGTCTCCCCTATTCTATTACTCGATCTGATTATATCATCTGATATACTACTACCTCCATCCATTTACATATTTACTAACTGTGTTTAGGTAGGTATTTCATTGCATGTTGGAGGATACTACTGTATTTACAGACTTAACTAGTATTGCTTATCAATTTGTATCTATCCCCAAGTTTAATATTTGGGACAGTCTCACTCTGCTTTTCAGTGTGTGTTTGTCTGACCACCACATCATGCCTCTCGTGATTTTAATGTGTATGTACTTTTAATCTACTGTGAAATAAAGATTATATATTTTTGTTAAACTCCACCTAGATTGCCTCCTTTTCTGTGAGAGGAGTTGTAGTTTTGCAACAACTGCAGGTCCACAGGTTGGAGACCACTGGCGTATAGTGAGTTCCATCGCCGGCGGCCCCCAACAAAGAGGAGGAGGGCAGTGCTTGAAGGTGACATCTGTGAGTAGTACCCCGCTGGGCTGATCATTAATTGGGGGAGCAGAACAGTGCTGGCGGGTCACATGATGTGGGGGGGGGGGGGTGTCACCGAACACCGCGTGTGGGTCACATGATTGGCGGGGGGTGAAAATACAGTTATATACCGTGGAACGGCCGTAAGTTAAAAAAATAAAGTGATACACATATTTGGTCATACCGCCCAGCCCTAATATAGGGGCAATGCTTTTAAAACATTTTTATTTTGCAGCACATTCTGTTTAGGCCAATACCCCAACCATTCCCTGATCTGGAATATACAGGAACTGTTGTGCACAGCTTGCATTCTATTGGATTTGTGAAGGCTTTTTGGGACTAGTAGTTCATCTGTGAACAACTCTCTCTATTTCAGCTTTCTCTCCAAGATGGCGGCCGCAATGCAGTGCATAGGGCTTTATCAGCCCCTTAAACCACCCCTATGTTGTCTTCTGATTGACCTGGGAGATGTATGTCACATAATGTAAGAAACCTTGGGTTGTGTGATCTTATATTAGTTGTATCCGTATCCATTCTGCTAACAATAGCTATGTTGCTAGGCTCACACGTGTTCTGAGTGAGTCCGGGTTTGCTGTGCTCAGCTCATTCCTCTCTAGTCATAAGTTCTTTCTTAGACATTGATTAATGATAGGCAAAAGAGAAATAGGCGTCCAGCACTCGGCATGTGGTAAAAACGATTTTATTCTTCATTAGTAGGACACAAATACTGCGGCATGAACAATAGTGATGCGTTTCAGCGGAGCATGTCCACCTTAGTCATACAAAGATACAACTGCTTCACTCCGCTCTTATACCTGTTCAAGGCCACACCCACACAGATGAACAAACTTCCACCAGTGGGCGCCGCCTCCCAGGCAAAGGAAAAGGAGTTAGACATAGGTGTAGATTCACACTAGTACAATGCACATTGCACAAAATGTTTTATTAAAAAATATGTCAAAAGACCAATAAATTTATATATAGTACATAAAATCATATGTGAAGAACTGCTATTGAGGGCACGTAATGTGTAGCAGCAACTAATATAAGATGAAGAGATATAAAAAGATGTATTTGTAAAATTCAAATATCTATCATAAACGCTGCGCAGACATATAGCCCTGGATAACGGAGGCATTGTAAAGAAGTAGCAAAAAAATATATATATGTAAATGTTGATGTATAGCATACTAAAATAATAATGCTATTATGACATACAATTATATAAAGTATTGCTACATACAAAATGAGCAAGGATATCTACCAATATCCACTTCATTAAGAAAAAACAGTATATTGACTAACAGACATGGACTACTCATATTTATGTCATGAATAAACATAGATAGTACCATAGCGGACAGATACACTAGAGGGACAACAAACAAAATGAAGGAACTATATAAACTAGCTAGGATTGATTCCAGTCTCTCTATATATATATATATAGGAGACTGTAATAAATTATCTCCCAGCTGTTATTGATGTCCTTATTATAGTATATAGATTATAAATTATAAAAATTATTATTAGGTCAAAATATAAATATAATCTAATTAGTTTGGTTATGTCACCTACTATAATGGTCTGTGATATTAATGTAATGATGGTAATTAGTATATACATGGACACAGGCAAGAAGGACTGGTCTAAACAGGAGGCAGGAAAAAATAACAGCAATTAATAATGTAAAATGACATCCTGCCTCTTGTTCAGACCAACAATTTTCGTCTGTGGTCCCCCCCTCTCACAGGGGCAGAGACACTTTCGATTCCCTGTAGGCTGAGGGTCCCATAACTTCCATCATGGTGGTCCGCACAATGTTTACTTACCATCGACACGTGCCGAGAATTAAAGTGAGGAATGTCCGAAAGATGTTTACGGATTCTTGTTTTAAGGGAGTTAGTCGTACATCCTATATATTGTAACTCATATTCTCGGCACGTGACGAGGTAAATGACATACGAGGTAGTTTATAAACTGTTTCATTTTATATACTTCGCCATTAGCTGTAGATTTAAACTCTTTGCTATTTGACATAATAGTACAACAGATACAGCGAGTGTGTCCGCACTTGACTGAACCCACCTGGGTAAGCCAATTGGTTTTGTTCAATTTTTGGGCAGAAAACAAACTGGGGGAAATCCTGGACGCGATAGTAGGCGCCCGTCTGGAAACACATCTAACACCTTGTTTGAAAATATCAATATATGCAGGGTCGCTACTTATCATGGGAATGTACTTGTTGATAATGTTACGTATGTTAGAAAAATCATCACTATATTGTGTGGAGAAAATGATGGGACAATGTTTCTGTAAAGGCGCCCTAGAGGACTGAGTTTGACTGGCCTGATGCATTAGAAGGGAATGTCTATCCTTCTTGGAGGCTATCTCAAACCCTCTGGTAATTTGTTCTGGCCTATAGCCTCTCACTCGCTGGCGGGAGGCTATATTGGATGCCTCATGTCTGAAGCCAGAATTCAAAGAGCAATTACGCCTCGCCCTGATCATCTCCCCCACAGGCAAATTATTTGTCACATGAGGGGGATGACAGGATGAGGCATGGAGAATAGAATCGACTGCAGTCTCTTTTGGGGAGAATTTTGCCCCCATCAAGGCCCCTGTCACCTGCAAAAAGAATTTCCTGTCAAACATAAAAAAGTTATGTGTAAGTAAATAGTCAGTCACCTCTACAATGTATAATTGCAATTCCTGAGTATAAGTGGAATAAGTTTCCAAAAACCACTTCAAGGCGATTAACACCTTGGGGTGGGGTATTATAGAATAAAGGGACGTGACATCTGCCGTCATCCACGAATAATGAGGCTGCCATACAATATGTTTCATCATGGCCAGTACATGGGTGGTATCCTTGATATATCCTGGTATTTGGCCAATCAAAAGCTGTAAAAGATTATTCACCCATGCACATAACCTTTCATTTAGGGACGAGATTCCGGCGACAATTGGTCGCATCAGTGGAGGGAAGACATTGTTATGTACTACCTGAGGATGTTGTATAAGAATATAATCTTTTTGTTTCTCAGTAAGGTGGCCATGTTCAACTCCCAACTCCACCAGAGTAGGCAATTTAAATGAAAAGGGGGCAGTGGGGTCCCCAGACAGGGGCCTGTACGTATTCACATCAGATAACATAGTCATGTTGAGATTATAGTACAGACCCCTGTCGAGCACAACCTCAGCACCCCCTTTATCTGCTTGACGAACGACAATGTCGTCAGCTTCCTCTAGAGCCCTCAGTGCTGTCCTCTCAGAAGCTGTCAAATTCTGTTTATATTTAACTGGAGATATGGAAAGTGAGACAAGCTCACGTTCTACAGCCTCTTGAAAGGAATCAAGCACCGGAGTTCTAGACATAATAGGGTAAAAAGTGGAATTAACTGTATGGTACAACCAGACTAACCGGACAATGGTACAACCGGACTAACATATTGATCCTGTAATTGTTGGAGCTCCGAGAGTGTCCTGAGGTCTTGAAAGGAGAATCCCAGGGCACCCGCGGATGCTACATGGTGGCCGTAATGCAAATGAGGATCAGACATAACAGAATATACACTTTGCAAATTAGGTATATTAGTAACATTTACATCATAATCCAACTCTTTGACATTTTCACCATAATTAGAAATGTCCTCAAGGTCGTCCCGGGCAATATGCAAAAAATGCTTTCTAATAGTAATGTTGCGCACAAACTTGTTAATTCAACTTGTTATTCAACTTGTTATTCAAAACCTTACTTGATGTTAACAAGTTTGTGCGCAACATTACTATTAGAAAGCATTTTTTGCATATTGCCCGGGACGACCTTGAGGACATTTCTAATTATGGTGAAAATGTCAATGAGTTGGATTATGATGTAAATGTTACTAATATACCCAATTTGCAAAGTGACTATTCTGTTATGTCTGATCCTCATTTGCATTACGGCGACCATGTAGCATCCACGGTGCCCTGGGATTCTCCTTTTGAGACCCCAGGACACTCTGAGCTCCAACAATTACAGGATCAATATGTTAGTCCGGTTGTACCATCTTTTCATACAGTTAATTCCACTTTTTACCCTATTATGTCTAGAACTCTGGTGCTTGATTCCTTTCAAGAGGCTATAGAACGTGAGCTTGTCTCACTTTCCAAATCTCCAGTTAAATATAAACAGAATTTGACAGCTTCTGAGAGGACAGCACTGAGGGCTCTAGACAAAGCTGACGACATTGTCGTTCGTCAAGCAGATAAAGGGGGTGCTGTGGTTATGCTCGACAAGGGTCTGTACTATAATCTCAACATGACTATGTTATCTGATGTGAATACGTACAGGCCCCAGTCTGGGGACCCCACTGCCCCCTTTTCATGTAAATTGCCTACTCTGGTGGAGTTGGGAGTTGAACATGGCCACCTTACTTAGAAACAAAAAGATTATATTCTTATACAACATCCTCAGGTGGCCATTTTCCACTCCCTACCAAAAGTACATAAAAATGTTTTCCCTCCACTGATGCGACCAATTGTCGCCGGAATCTCGTCCCTAAATGAAAGGTTATGTGCATGGGTTGATAATCTTTTACAGCCTTTGATTGGCCAAATACCAGGATCTATCAAGGATACCACCCATGTACTGGCCATGATGAAACATATTGTATGGCAGCCTCATTATTTGTGGATGACGGCAGATGTAACGTCCCTTTATTCTATAATACCCCACCCCAAGGTGTTAATCGCCTTGAAGTGGTTTTTGGAAACTTATTCCACTTATACTCAGGAATTGCAATCATACATTGTAGAGGTCACTGACTATTTACTCACACATAACTTCTTTATGTTTGACAGGAAATTCTTTTTGCAGGTGACGGGGGCCTCGATGGGGGCAAAATTCTCCCCCTCTCTCGCCAACATATACATGTGTTGGTGGGAGAGGGGGATTCTTTTTGCCCCGCATAATTCTTTTGCTCCATATATCCAATGGTACGACCGCTACATAGACGATCTCATATTTATATGGCATTCGAGTGTGGCGGCCGTGCCTGGATTTGCGGATTTTCTCAATCATAATGATCTGGGCCTTAAATTTACCGTCAACTGTGATAAGAATACCATACCGTTTCTCGACCTTACACTTTCTTGTGACATTACGTACAACAGAATTACTACTATCACATATCGCAAAGAGACTGCAGTCAATTCTATTCTCCATGCCTCGTCCTGTCATCCCCCTCATGTGACAAATAATTTGCCTGTGGGGGAGATGATCAGGGTGAGGCGTAATTGCTCTTTGGATTCTGGCTTCAGACATGAGGCATCCAATATATCCTCCCGCCTGCGAGCGAGAGGCTATAGGCCAGAACATATTACCAGAGGGTTTGAGATAGCCTCCAAGAAGGATAGACATTCCCTTCTAATGCATCAGGCCAGTCAAACTCAGTCCTCTAGGGCCCCTTTACAGAAACATTGTCTCATCATTTTCTATATGTTGTACTATTATGTCAAATAGCAAAGAGTTTAAATCTACAGCTAATGGCGAAGTATATAAAATGAAACAGTTTATAAACTGCAATACCCCGTATGTCATTTACCTCGTCCCGTGCTGAGAATGTGAGTTACAATATATAGGATGTACGACTAACTCCCTTAAAACAAGAATCCGTAAACATCTTTCGGACATTCCTCACTTTAATTCTCGGCACGTGTCGATGGTAAGTAAACATTGTGCGGACCACCATGATGGAAGTTATGGGACCCTCAGCCTACAGGGAATCGAAAGTGTCTCTGCCCCTGTGAGAGGGGGGGGGGGGGGGGACCACAGACGAAAATTGTTGGACCGTGAGGTCTTTTGGATAATGCGGTTAGGCACCAGGTATCCCGGAGGTCTGAACAGGAGGCAGGATGTCATTTTACATTATTAATTGCGGTTATTTTTTCCTGCCTCCTGTTCAGACCAGTCCTTCTTGCCTTTGTCCATGTATATACACTAATAACCGTCATTACATTAATATCACAGACCATTATAGTAGGTGACATAACTGAACTAATTAGATGAAGTTAATAATCATGAACTAATAATGAAATGGATATTGGTAGATATCCTTGCTCTTTTTGTATGTAGCAATACTTTATATCATTGTATGTCATAACAGCATTATTATTTTAGTATGCTATACATCAACATTTACATATATATATTTTTTTGCTACTTCTTTACAATACCTCCGTTATCCAGGGCTAGATGTCTGTGCAGCGTTTATGATAGATGTTTGTATTTTACAAATAAATCGTTTTATATCTCTTCATCTTATATTAGTTGCTGCTACACATTGGCCCTCATTTACTATTCTAAACCCGACCTCTTTTGTCAGGTTTTTTTGTCGCATCTTTGTCTGCGCCATGTCGCAGACATCGTGCGCCAGTCTGCGACACGATGCAACATTTTTTCCCGACGGACCCGATGTGGATTCTCCCAAACCCGAAAAAGGGGCGTTACCCGACATTTCTGAGCTTTCCCACGTATTTATTAAGGTTTCCAACCCGAATTTGTTGTATTGTTGTGGATTTTTTCCCGACAGCTCAGAGGAGTTGGAAACCAAAACCAACAAAACCCACGTGCGACAAACAAGATGCGACATAATGATAAATACCAGGGGAAAAAAGCAGTCAGGTAAGAAAGCAAGATAGACTTACAACCCGATTTTCTTAGTAAATGAGGGTCATTATGTGCCCTCAATAACAGTTCTTCACATATGATTTTATGTACTATATATAAATTTATTGGTCTTTTGACATTTTTTTTACTAAAACATTTTGTGCAATGTGCATTGTACTAGTGTGAATCTACACCTATGTCTAACTCCTTTTCCTTTGCCTGGGAGGCGGCGCCCACTGGTGGAATTTTGTTCACCTGTGTGGGTGTGGCCTTGAACAGGTATAAGAACGGAGTGAAGCAGTTGTATCTTTGTATGACTAAGGTGGACATGCTCCGCTGAAACGCATCACTATTGTGTCATGCCGCAGTGTTTGTGTCCTACTAATGAAGAATAAAGCTGTCGTTTTTACCGCATGCCGAGTGCCGGACGCCTATTTCTCTTTTACCTATCCTATACGTGTTGGTCCACACGTGTCCGAGACACGGCAGTTTAGGTGGTGAGCTGGACTTGCTCTTTCTTTCCTGGATTGATTAATGATGTATGTCATTTAGTTTTTTTTTTTTAAGGATATATTTACACATACAGTATACTGTGCAAATTTGATGTGTGAAGGATTTGAAGCTGCAGATTTTATGCTACAGAGATCGAAGTAGGCTAAATGGCTGAACACATCTTCAAATCTGCAGCTTTAAATCCTGAGCATCAAATATGCACTGGATACTGTACGTGTGAACAAATCCTATACAATAAAAAATATATTTTTGTACAAACTGTAAAATTGTGCTCACTGTAACATTAATGGTCCACAGGGAATAAATGACACAGTGCAAACAACTATGCATATTACTTTACTGTACAATGCTCCTAATGCGTTTGATCCCTAAAAATATCTGCACAGTTATGGAAGTCCTTTGGCTGACACAGAACATTAAATATTCATGGCATTGCTTAGATATTGTTACAAAGAAGTTAAATACTTCCAATGAGACATTCATTATGTTCTAACCAGAAGGTAATTGGCCATATCAGGTGAGCTATA
Source organism: Hyla sarda (assembly GCF_029499605.1). Lineage (NCBI taxonomy): Eukaryota > Metazoa > Chordata > Amphibia > Anura > Hylidae > Hyla > Hyla sarda. The sequence continues at coordinate 197,473,366 of NC_079191.1, read as the reverse complement.
CTTTTAATTACAAAGATTAGTTCCACTTGCAACCACTGTATCTTCAGTTACACTTACTCCCTTACAGATCACTTTACCGTACACTAAAAGCCATTATTAGCTTGAAATGATGTATACCTTTTTAGGTATTTCACGTCTGTTGGTATATTTTTTTTATAGTCTACAATAAAATTACAGAGTAATATTCTATTTTTCTCATAACCTCATGTTTATCAGAATATTTACAAAAAAAAAAACACTGATGTACTGTTAATATTTTTATTCCTCCACTTCAGATGGAAACTGATCGGAACACTACATCCAAACACCCTTTCTAAAGGCCTGTGTTATGTGACCCATTTTATCCTTACATTTATGACATTGTTATCTTAGAGTATTAACAACCTGTGCCAGGCAGCTGCTGTTCAAGGGGCATAAAATCATGGGATGCATCAGAAGAGGCATAGATGCACAATAATAACAAATTACACTAATCAGTAACACCACCCACATAGTATTGTGTCATTTTATCTCATGCCACTAAAAAGATCTGTCCTATTGTGGCCACAAGAACTCTGATATTAAAGGGGTACTCTGCTGCCCTGTGTTGGAAGCTCCCCTCCCCAGCGTCCGGAAGTTTATTGTACCGGACGCTGTGTGCGGGCTTCCGTGTTCAGGGCGGCCCCTCGTGACATTACGCCCGCCCCAATCGCGCCCCCTTCGCATAGATTTTTGCTTAGGGGGAGGGTGTGATGTCACGAAGGGGGCGGGCGTGACATCACGAGGGGCAGCCCTGAACACGGAAGCCCGCACATAGCGTCCGGAACAATAGACTAACGGACGCTGGGGAGCGGAGCTTCTGACACAGGGCAGCGGAGTACCCCGTTAAGATACTAGTAGCAAATCCTTCAGATCTAGATTTCCCATTGTCCAGAGCATCACACTGCCTCTGCTGGTGCTTCTTCTTTCAATAGTGCATGCTGGTCCATGTCTTCAACAGGAATACAACATACAGTGGGGATCATTACATCGCGTCGGTCCCGGCGCTCATCAATGGCCGGGACCCGCGGCTAATAAAACACACATCGCCGATCGCGGCAATGTGCGGTATTAACCCTTTAGAAGTAGCGGTCAAAGCTGACCGCCGCTTCTAAAGTGAAAGTGAAAGTATCCCATCTGCTCAGTCTGGCTATCCGGGACCGCCGCGGGGGAAATCGCGGCATCCCGAACAGCTTACAGGACACCGGGAGGGCCCTTACCTGCCTCCTCGGTGTCCGATCGACGAATGACTGCTCTGTGCCTGAGATCCAGGCAGGAGCAGTCAAGTGCCGATAACACTGATCACAGGCGTGTTAATACACGCCTGTGATCTGTGTAAAAGATCAGTGTGTGCAGTGTTATAGATCCCTATGGGACCTATAACACTGCAAAAAAAAGTAAAAAAAAGTGTTAATAAAGGTCATTTAACCCCTTCCCTAATAAACGTTTGAATCACCCCCCTTTTCCCATGAAAAAAATAAAACAGTGTAAATTAAAAAAAAATAAACATATGTGGTATCGCCGCGTGTGTAAATGTCCAAACTATAAAAAGATATCATTAATTGAACCGCACGGTCAATGGCGTACGTGCAAGAAAATTCCAAAGTCCAAAAAAGTGTATTTTTGGTAACTTTTTATACCATTAAAAAATGAAATAAAAGTGATCAAAAGTCAGATCAAAACAAAAATCATACCGATAAAAACTTCAGATCACGGCACAAAAAATGACTCCCCATACCGCCCTGTAAGTGGAAAAATAAAAAGTTATAGGGGTCAGAAGTTGACATTTTTAAACGTATACATTTTCCTGCATGTAGTTATGATTTGTTCCAGAAGTACAACAAAATCAAACATATATAAGTAGGGTTTCATTTTAACCGTATGGACGTACAGAATAATGATAAGGTGTCATTTTTACTGAAATATGCACTGCGTAGAAACGGAAGCCCCCAAAAGTTACAAAATGGCGTTTTTTCTTTGATTTTGTCGCACAATGATTGTTTTTTCCGTTTAGTCATTTTACCCAAATATTCATGGCGAATGTCATTGCAAACTAGAATTGGTGACGCAAAATATAAGCCATAATATGGATTTTTAGGTAGAAAATTGAAAGGGTTATGATTTTTAAAAGGTAAGGAGGAAAAAGCGAAAGTGCAAAAACTGAAAAACCCTGAGTCCTTAAGGGGTTAATGTACATAAAGAAGCAAAGGAAAGATGGAAAAATCTCCAAAATGCATCAAATTACAGATTAGATATTCCTATATGTCAACAAAAGTTGGATTTTATTTCCATCATTTACACTTTCAAAATAACAGAAAACAAAAAAATGACATCTGCAAAAGTTTGGGCACCCTGCAGAATTTATAGCATGCACCGTTGTAAAGCTGAGACCTGCCAGTGTCATGGATTGATCTCATTCATCATCTGGGAAGACCAGGTGATGTCAATCTCAAAGGTTTTAAATGCCCAGACTCATCTGACCTTGCCCCAACAATCAGCACCATGAGTTTTTCTAAGCAGTTTTACAGAAATCTGAAACTGAAAATAGTTGATGCTCACAAAGCTGGAGAAGGCTATAAGAAGATAGCAAAACGTTTTTAGATGTCAATATCCTCTGTTCAGAATGTAATTAAGACCAAGAAAAATATGATAGAACAGCGCACAGGATTGTGAGAAAAACTATTCAAAACCCACGTTTGACTGCACAATCCCTCCAGAAAGACACTGGAGTTGTGGTACACTATTCCACTATAAAGAGATACTTGTACAAATATGGTCTTCGTGGAAGAGTCATCAGAAGAAAACCTCTTCTACATCCTCACCACAAAAATCAGCGTTTGAACTTTGCTAATGAACATATAGGCAAGCCTGATGCATTTTGGAAACAAGTTCTGTGGACAGATGAGGCTAAAATTTAACTTTTTGGTCGGAATGAGCAAAGGTACGTTTGGAGAAGAAGGGGAACAGAATTTAATGAAAAGAACCTCTGTCCAACTGTTAAGCATGGGGGTGGATCAATCATGCTTTGGGGTTGTATTGCAGCCAGTGGCACAGGGAACATCTCACGAGTAGAAGGAAAAATTGATTCAATAAAATTTCAGCAACTTTTGGATGCTAACTTGATGCCATCCGTGAAAAAGCTGAAGTTAAAAAATGATGAGGAAGAAATTATAAAACGGGGATCAGGAAAAAGCTAATATATTAAACAAATTCTTCTCCACTGTATTCACTGAGGAAAATGAAATGCTAGGTGATATACAGTGTGATAAAGTAAACTCCCCAGTACAGGTCACCTGTCTAACCCAGGAAGAAGTGCCGCCTACAAAAAATCAAAATAGACAAATCACCAGGTCCAGTTGGCATTCACCCCCGTGTTCTAAAGGAATCAAGTAATGTAATAGACAGACCCCCATTTTTAATATTCATGGACTCTATAGTGACAGGGTCTGTTCCCCAGGACTGGCGCATGGCAAATGTGGTGCCAATATTTAAGAAGGGGTCAAAAGGTGACCCCGGGAATTATAGACCTGTTAGTTTAACCTCGGTTGTATGTAAATTGTTTGAGGGTTTTCTAAGAGATGCAATTTTGGAATATCTTGATAAAAGTAAATGTATGACCATGTATCAGCATGGATTTATGAGGGATCGGTCCTGTCAAACTAACCTGATCAGCTTTTACGAGGAGGTGAGCTCCAGACTGGACCAGGGGCAATCGCTGGATGTCGTATATCTGGATTTTTCCAAAGCATTTTGATACGGTTCCACATAAAAGGTTGGTGCATAAAATGAGAAGGTTTGGGCTGAGGGAGAATGTGTGCAAGTGGGTAAGTAACTGGGTCAATGATAGGAAACAGAGGGTGGTTATTAATGGTACTCATTCTGATTGGGTGACTGTTACTAGTGGGGTACCACAGGGGTCCGTCTTGGGTCCTGTCCTATTTAATATATTCATTAATGACCTTGCAGAGGGGTTGAATAGTTAAGTAGCAGTCTTTGCAGATGACACTAAACTCTGTAAAGTAGTAAACACTATAGAGGACAGTGCACTGTTACAAATGGATCTGGATAGGTTGGAGGTTTGAGCTGGGAAGTGGCAGATGAGGTTCAACACTGACAAATGTAAGGTAATGCACATGGGGAAGAAAAATCCGGGCTGGGATTATGTATTAAATGGGAGAACACTTGGGACGACTTACATGGAAAAGAACATAGGAGTCTTAGTTAACAGTAAATTTAGCTGTAGTGACCAGTGTCGGGCAGCTGCTGCCAAGGCTAATAAAATCATGGGGTGCATCAATAGGGGCATAGATGCCCATGACAAGGAAATAATTCTACCGCTCTAAAAATCACTAGTCAGACCACACATAGAATACTGTGTACAGTACTGGGCACCAGTGTACAAGAAAGATATAGTGGAGCTGGAGAGGGTTCAAAGACGGGCAACCAGAGTAATACGGGGAATGGGAGGACTATAGTACCCAGAAAGATTATCAGAATTAGGGTTATTTAGTTTAGAAAAAAGAAGGATTAGGGGCAACCTAATAACTATGTATAAATATATCAGGGTACATTACAGAGATCTCTCCCATGATCTATTTATACCCAGGACTGTATCAATAACAAGGGGGCATCCTCTACGTCTATTCTTTACTGTAAGAGCAGTGAGACTGTGGAATTCTCTCCTGGAGGAGGTGGTCATGGTGAACTCTGTAATAGAATTCAAAAAGGGTCTGGATGCATTTTTGGAGAGTAATAACATTGCTGGTTATGTATACTAGATTTATAGGGACAGAAGGTTGATCCAGGGATTTATTCTGACTGCCATTTTTGGAGTCATGAAGGAATTTTTACCTCTAGTATGAAGGTTTTTTGCCTTCCTCTGGATCAACTCAACTCAATAGGGACTTATTGGGGTTATAGGTTGAACTTGATGGACTCTGGTCTTTTTTCAACCTTATGAACTATGTTACTATGTTACTATGTATGTTAAAAAGAGGATGGCTTCTACAAATGGATAATGATCCTAAACACACCTCGAATTCCATGGGGGATTACATCAAGAGGCGTAAACTGAAGGTTTTGTCATGGCCTTCACAATCTCCTGACCTCAACATAATTGAAAATCTATGGATAGACCTTAAAAGAGCAGTGCATGACAGACAGCCCAGAAATCTCAAAGAACTTGAAGACTTTTGTAAGGAAGAATGGGCAAAGATACCTCTAACAAGAATTGAAAGACTCTTGGCTGGCTACTAAGTGTTTACAAGCTGTGATATTTGCCAAAGGAGGCTGTACAAGATATTAACTCTGCAGGGTTCCCAAACTTTTGCAAACACCATTTTTTTGTTTTCTGTTATTTTGAAAGTGTAAATGAATGAAAGTGTATAAAGTCCATTGCAATATCAGTCCAGGGTTGCTCTGGAACTGGCAAAGGATCTAGTAGACCAGCAGGCTTGGAACCGGGCACAAACTGAACAAGCTCGGACAAAGTCAACGACATCCTGTTTTAGAGTGGACCACCAATATTGTTGGGCGATGAGCTGTATGGACTTACGTATTCCAGCATGATAAAGAGGAATGACCCCATTTGAGGACTTTGAGTCTTAAAGGAGAGGTACATAAGTCTTCCCTGCTGGTAAATACTGAAGACACGGTGGCGCTGCTGAGATGAGACGATCAGAGGAAATAATATGTTGAGAATGGGATTCCAGGCCTTGAACATCGGAGGATCTGGACAGGACGTCAGCACGAATATTCTTCTTTGCACGACAGAAGTGGATCAAGAAGTTAAACCCGGAGAAAAACAGAGCCCAACGAGCCTGTCGAGGGTTGAGTTGATGAGCAGACTGGAGATAGAGCGAGTTCTTGTCGTCGGAATAGATAGTAAGCGGGTGTACAGAGCCTTCCAAGAGATGATTCCATTCTTCCAATGCCAACTTAATGGCCAAGAGCTCGCGATCTCCAATGGTGTCATTTCTCTCCGCAGGCGAGAATGTTTTGGAGAAAAATCCGCAGGTTAAAGTTCTCCCCTTATAAGACTTCTGTGTCAACACTGCACCTGCTCCAACAGACAAAGCATCTACTTCCAAGATAAATGGTTTGCTAGGATCGGGTCTAGACAGAACAGGAGCTGAAATGAAGGCAGACTTTAATTGTTTAGCTGAAGACATCAGCATGTTTAGCTGAAGACATCAGCATAGTCCAGAAGAAAGGAAGGCAAACCGGGCAGAGGACGCGATGATGGTTCCAATTTTGTGATACGTATGTAGATACAGTTATTGTTGCAATGCGGACCCCAACGAAGGACTTCGTCAGTTTTCCAATCCAGCTGCAGAGCATGGAGTTGCAACCAAGGTAGGCCAAGCAAGAGAGGAGAGGTACAATGTGGGAGAACATAGAAGAACATGTTCTCCCTATGCGAGACTCCAACCTGCATAGTAAATGGTTCTGTGCAATACAGCACGGTACAATCCAGTCTTTCACCATTCACCAAGATGAAGAGAGGCTTTAACAGGTGGGAGACTGGCAGATGATGCCTATGCACTAGAGAAGCATCAATAAAATTTCCCACAGAGCCAGAGTCCAGAAAGGCAATAACGGAGATGACCTCTTTGGAAGGTAGAAAAAGTTGGACCGTCATATTTAAGCGTGGAGAGGTGGTATTCACACCTAGGGAGGCCTCTCCCACAAACCCTAGATGCGAGCGTTTCCCTGGCTAAGGACGCAGAGGACAGCCTTTTAGGAAGTGATCTGCACTGGCACAGTATAGGCAGAGATCCTCAGTTCATCGGCGATTCCTTTCTTGGGGGTCAGGTGAGACCGATCCACCTACATAGCCTCCACTGCAGGAGGCGAGAGAGAAGGTTGCGGTGGTTGCTGGAAGGCTGGTACCAGACGAGGAAAGCGCCGAGGTCGTGCAGACTCCCTTTCTTGGCGTAGTTCCTCACATCACTCTGAGAAACGGATATCAATCCGGGATGCAACTGTACAAGGTTATTGAGAATAGATGGCAATTCCCGGACAGCGAGAACATGCTTGATTTGACTTAACAGTCCTCTCTTGAAGTGGCCCAGAGAGCTTCTTCATTCCATGCTAACTCCGATGCCAGGGTACGAAAGCAAATGGCATACTCGCCCACAGAGGAGTTGCCCTGAGTAAGGCTCAGCAATGCCGTCTCAGTGGAGGAAGCTCGAACAGGTTCTTCGAAGACACCCCGAAATTCCATCAGGAATGCCTGGAGATTGGTAGTGGGAGCATCCCCACGGTCCCAAAGCGGAGTTACCCAGGCCAAAGCCCTTCCAGTTAAAAGACTGAGGATGAAGGCCCCCTTTGCTCGTTCCTTAGGGAACAAATCCACCATGAGTTCTATGGGCATGGAGCACTAAGTCACGAAACCACGACAGGACTTCGGATACCCCTCATATTTCTCGGGTAGAGACAGGCAGAGTCTAGACCCGGAGACGACTGCAGGAGCGGAAGGCACCACCGGAGCAGGATGAGGCTGTGGTTGTGACGGTTGTTGCTGGGCAGATAGCAACTTCTGCTTCAAGGCGCATAACTGCCTCATCTGCTGTGCCTGCTGGGCCAACTGCTTGGACTGGAGCGCCACGACTATCAGACAGAGGAACCCCAGCGGGATCCATGGTCGGATATTGCTGTAATGGAGCTGGATGAGGATCCTCTAAATGGTGTGGCTGATGACTCAGACCGTATCGGGGAGCTGAGTTTAAGGTGCTGCTGGTCTTCACCAGAGCCCACCACAAGGCAGGATCGGCTTGCTGTGGCAGGCGACACCCAGGTCGCTACCCCCGACACGGCTCGACCACACAGGTAACTGGGCAAGACAAGGTACAGGAGGATAAGGCAGTAGTGTAGCCAACGTAGCAGAAGATCTAGGCAGGCGGCAAAGGTGCGGAGTCAAATAACGTAGTGGAAGGTCTGGGCAAGGCAAACAGGCTATAGGGAACGCTTAATCTCAGGCCAGGGGCACTGAAGATCTGGTGTGCGAGGTGCAGGGACTTTATAAGGTAGTGTCAGGTGCAAACAGTAATTATGGGCATACTGGCCCTTATAACTTCAGAGCTCTGGTGCGTGCGTGCCCTAGGAGACGGGGGTGCATGCCGGAGCTGAGACACAGGAGCGGGGGCGGCAGCAGTACAGGGTGAGTGACAGGCCGGGACTTGCATGCGGGCACGTCCCGCGATGCAAATCCCGGCCTCCTGCGGCAGCCGGGGACAGATGAACAATGCGCTCACTGCCGATGCAGAGGGCCGGAGCGCAGGGCATAACAAGGGGTAAATGTATGCCCTTGCCGTCTAAGACTTCACATACTGAGGGGTAAATGTATGCCCTTGCTGTCTAAGGCTGGGTTCACACCACATTTTGTTAAATACAGTCCCCGTATACGGCTGGGAGGAGGGGCGGGGCTTAATAGCGGCACCCGCACTCAGCCGTATTCGGGAACCGTATTTAATGTATGTCTATGAGCCGACCGGAGTGAACCGCAGCCTCCGGTCGGCTTCGTTTTCGGCCGTATGCAGTTTCCCGACCGTAGGCAAAAACGCGGTCGACCACGTTTTTGCCTGCGGTCGGTAAACCGCATACGGACGAAAACGAAGCCGACCGGAGGCTGAGGTTCATTCCGGTCGGCTCATAGACACATTAAATACGGTTCCCGAATACGGCTGAGTGTGGGCGCCACGATTAAGCCCCGCGCCCTTCCTCCCTGCCGTATACGGGGACCGTATTTAACAAAACGTGGTGTGAACCCAACCTTAGACTTAAACTAGGTGGTAAATGTATGCACTGGAGCATTAAATAACTCTAAACAAAAACACAGGAGCCTGTGTTAATTTCATAAGGGGTGAAGGACGGCTATTAACAGTAACCCTTTGATCAATGACTATCATGGTGTCTAAAATGAGTGATGCCAGTAGCTCAATAGAACTCATTGGATGAGGTCTGATGAACTAAAAGGGAGGCAGAGGGCCCCCTTAACTGCCTCTGACTGCCAGATTGATACTGCAGTGATGCAGCCTGAGAGAATGTATCAATGGAGAGTCCACCTCACTGTTCAGTGCTATGCAATAACCTAGCATTATACAGTGGATGAAATCTAATGATCTATTTATTAAGAGTGGAGTGTAGTTTTCTTTGTGGGTTTCGATTTCCGACAGGTATTTTCCCAAGGTATATACTAAGGTTTCCTACATTTTGCACTTTTCCCTACGTTTTGCTTTTTTTTTTTTTTACAACTGTTCTGATCTGTTGGGTTTTTCTCAGCTCAAATCCACCACTTTTTCTGTGGAAACCTTAGTAAATATGTTGGGATTTTTCAAAAGTGTTGGGGACACGCCCCTTTTGTCAGGACCACACCCACTATATCCCGTGTCCACGCCCCCTTTTCTGGTTTTTCTTGTAAACTGGAGGCTTTGTTGCAAATTGTGTTGCATGGAACGTGCGACACAATTTGGGCGCAAAACCCGAGAAAAAAAGAGTCGGGACCATGTTAGTAAATAAATCCCAGTATGTCCACTAACCTTTCTATGATTTTGGTTAAGGATTCCAATTTCTCATGATACATATTCCGTACAATATTGCAACCTGTTATCAAGCAACAGGCCCTTACACTGTAGAAAAGGCCTTTCTGTGCTTTGCAGACATTTTTTTTTGCCATATACATTTGAAAAATGTGTCATGAAGCAAAAAACTGCAGCTGGTTGTTTATTTGCTATTTGTGGCTGAAAAAAATGCAGAATTTACAGAGTATTGTAAAATGATGTTATTTTTCTAAATAAGTCATCTAGTGCCACATATTAGATGAGGAAAGGTAAAGAAAGACCTCTTTAGCTTAACTTGCGTGGGTGCAAAGGAAGCCAATCAAGGCAACTGTGACAATGGGTGGATTGCAGAAAGATTCTCAAACTTTGTTAAGATTTCTCACACCACCTGTGGGGGGAAAGGTAAAAACAGCAGCTGTCTTCTACCTTGCCTTTGAGAGAGGTTTTCCCCATCACCAACATTCCTAATCTTGTTTTGTGTGCCTATATCTGTGTTACGGGACCTTGGCTTTGTGACCGAACTATTCTTCTCATTCTGTCTATGTACTGCACAACCATCTACGTTTGACCCATTGCATGTCTTACTGACTCTGATTCTAGTTTGTGTTTCTTTATAGCCTTTGCCCAGTTTTTGCCTGACCATTTTTACTACTCTGATGCCCCTGCACATATCTCAGCATAGGGACCATCACCCAGTGGAGAGTGCCAGTTAGATCAGGTTATCCAGTTAGTAAGGAAAAGTGTTCTGGCGTCTACATTTAGAGTTTGCTTTTAGGGTGTACAGTTTTTGCTACCCCTGGACGTAACAATTTAGAGTCTAAATTAATATATGTCTTATTTACAGTATAAATATCCAGAAAATTGCCGCACTACTTCACCAAGTAGTGCCAGCGCCCCGAACCTGATCAAAGTCCATCCATCCAGATCTGCAACAATTGCGCAGCACTCCAATGTAGCAGAAAAATAAGAAATGAAATTTATGGAACTATTTTCAAACATAGTGATACACAGTGAGTAGGGGGCTTAAATACCCCAGACAAGTGATTTACCAATAACAAGTATTAAGTAGCAATTCCGTACAAAATATACCATGAAAGTTTACATATACAGTGTAAAAGTGCATATAAGTATTATTCAATCATAGAAGGGGATTGGAGAGGCTCTTACCAATCTGTTAACCCGTGGCCTGAGCTGCCCAAATGACACCTACACCCACGGTGTCCAGCAAAAATACAATAGATAGAAAATTGGGGCTCAAAGGTCTGTGAATATTTGACATAAAATTAATTTATTTGTAAAATTGATTTATTAGTGTACAATTGATATTAATAAATAGTAAATATTATAGTGTTATGTGACCTACAGAGCCATTGTAGGTCAGCTAGACTACAGATAGTGTAAGATAAAATCAGTGTATATATAATGGAATAAAACAATATAAAAACAATAATATTAATACAATGGTATAAATTTGTATAAAGTGTCCACAATAATAAAAGTGACTTCAGAATTGTACTCCTGGTATAATTAATTGTAGTCTGAGTGAAAACACTCTTCTCTAATTGCATGTAATAAATATTAGTGCAGATTCTGACAAATACCGATATACTGTAATCCAAGTGTGGGTATAGATCAGCAAAGTACTTTCTTTTTATATGCAGAGCGCAACAGCACAAGTTGCAATTGTATCCAACTGCAGTAGTAGTTTGTATCAACTTTCAAGGGAAGTGTAAAGTGAGCTTTCATTCTTGCAAAATTCAATCCTGGCTCCTAGGCAGAGAGCCTGCTGCAGGAGACTCCGCTGTCTCACAGTGTAGCAGCGGTAAGTATAATAGACAGTCACGGATTGATGTGCAAATGTTTAAGATAGAATTTGTGCCTTTATTAGATGTGTGCTGGTCTCGGTGCGATCCCGGCTCTAGCACACTCTCTAGCACAGAGGACCCCCTCTCCAGGAGTGGGCCCTCTGTGGTAGAGCCGGGATCGCACGCTGTGGCCCACTATTATAGAAAGGGAAAGGACTCAGGACATACCGGTACGTCCTTGGTCCTTAACAGGTTAAAAGCATAATTTTGTTGGAAAAAACAGTTTTTAAAACGTTAATGTCACCCTCATTTGTTTCCTGGTGACTGGATTTTGATTCATCTTTTCAATGGACAAAACCCATTTTGGGCCTAAGACCAGGCCTTTTTTGCAAATCTGACCCCTGTCACTTTATGCATTAATAACTCAGAGTTGCTATTACTTATGAATTTGATTCTGAAAATTTTTTCGTTGATACTTGCATCATTTTAGCAAAAATTTTTCTGACTTTCAAACTATTTGCCTGTATGAAAAATGGACATGCCAATTAAATTATGTATTGATTCACATATACAATATGTCTACTTTATGTTTGCATCATAAAGTTGACATGTTTTTAATTTTTAAAGACATTCGAGGGCTTTAAAGTTTACCAGCAATTTTTCACGAAAATGTCAAAATCTGGATTTTTCAGGGACCAATTTTATAGTGAATTTGAGGGTCTTTATGTTTGGAACCCCCCATAATTCAGAGCCGGCCTTTGGGGTGTGCGAGCTGTGCGGCCGCACAGGGCACCATAGCAACAGGGGCGCCTGGCGGCCGACACATCTCCTTTTTTTTTTTTTACCTATTTCTAGGACGCAGGACCCTTAGGAATCATTGCGGGGCTGGTCAATTGCACATAGCAGTCATTAGGGAGATTAGGAGCTGTGCATGTATGTCCTCTCTCCCCTGCTGTGGCTTATTGTGACCGTGCAAACTTACGTCCTCCAAAGACAGAGCAGGGGGATGTCAAGGTGCTGTGCACCTACATCCCCTCCCCCGCTCTGTGTTTTCCTTTCCCCGTGCAAACTTGACAGCTCCCGTGGTGGATGATGTCCTGTGGAGACACAGCAGGGGGGAGGGGAGGGACTGTGTACGTCCTTGCTCTCCCCTGCTGTGTCTGCCTGTGTAAGCTGCGTCCTCCATGGTGTGAGGGGAGATTTCCGAACCCTTGCAGTGACAGGAGTAGATGCAGCCTCACTGCACCGATCCCCGGCAGGGTAAGTGAACTTGCGGGCGGTTGTGGAGGTGATAAGAGGGGGGTGTTATGGGGGCGATGAGAGAAGCAGGGGGGTGATGGGGATGATGAGAGGTGCAGGGGGGTGATGGGGATGATAAGTGGTGCAGGGGGGTGTTATGGGGGTGATGAGAGGTGCAGGGGGGTGATGAGAGGTGCAGGGGGGTGTTATGGGGGTGATGAGAGGTGCAGGGGGTGTTATGGGGGTGATGAGAGGTGCAGGGGGGGTGATGGGGATGAGGAGAGGTGCAGGGGGGTGATGGGGATGATGAGAGGTGCAGGGGGGTGATGGGGATGATGAGAGGTGCAGGGGGGTGATGGGGATGATAAGAGGTGCAGGGGGGTGATGGGGATGATGAGAGGTGCGGGGGGGGGGTGATGGGGATGATGAGAGGTGCAAAGGGTGATGGGGATGATGAGAGGTGCAGGGGGGGTGATGGGGATGATGAGAGATGCAGGGGGTGATGGGGATGATGAGAGGCGCAGGGGGGTGATGGGGATGATGAGAGGTGCAGGGGGGTGATGGGAATGATGAGAGGTGCAGGGGGGTGATGGGGATGGTGAGAGGTGCAGGAGGGGTGATGGGGATGGTGAGAGGTGCAGGGGGTGATGGGGATGATTGGGATGATGAGAGGTGCAGGGGGTGATGGGAATGATGAGAGGTGCAAGGGGGGGGTGATGGGGATGATGAGAGGTGCAGGGGGGGTGTTGGGGATGATGAGAGGTGCAGGGGGGTGATGGGGATGATGAGAGGTGGAGGGGGGTAATGAAAGGTGCAGGGGGGGTTATGGGGGTGATGAGGAGAGGGGGGGTTATAGTAGTGAAGAGGAGGGATTTGGCGGGGGATTTGTGGGTGATGAGGACACAGAGTATTAGAGGGGGTGTATATGTATATATGATGTGTATGCATGTATGTCAGAATTATATTCAGGGTACAGTGTGTGGCAGTATTATATTCAGGGTACAGTGTGGGTCAAGATTATATTTAGTGGGTACAGTGTGTGGCAGGATTATATTCAAGGTACAGTGTATGGCAGTATTCTATTCATGGTACAGTGTATAGCAGTATTATATTCAGGGTACAGTGTATGGCAGTATTATCTTCAGGGTACAGTGTATGGCAGTATTCTATTCATGGTACAGTGTATAGCAGTATTATATTCAGGGTACAGTGTATGGTAGTATTATATTCAGGGTACAGTGTATGGCAGTATTCTATTCATGGTACAGTGTGTGGCAGTATTATATTCAGGGTACAGTGTATAGCAGGATTATATTTAGTGGGTACAGTGTGTTGTAGCATTATATTCAGGGTACAGTGTGTGGCAGTATTATATTCAGTGGATACAGTGTATAGCAGTATTATATTCAGGGTACAGTGTGGGGCAGTATTATATTTAGTGAGTACAGTGCATAGCAGTATTATATTCAGGGTACAGTGTGTGGCAGTATTATATTCAGTGGATACAGTGTGGGGCAGCATTATATTCAGTGTACAGTGTGTGGCAGGATTATTTTTAGTGAGTACAGTGTACAGCAGTATTATAGTCAGGGTACAGTGTGGGGTAGTATTTTATTTAGGGTACACTTTCTGGTAAGGTTATAATGATTACTGTCTTCATGCAGAGGATGAGGATCTCCTGACAAAGTGAGGAGCCAATGATGTCTGGATGTCAGACTCTGCAGAGAAGATGGAGCTGGAGGAAGACCTGGTCTCTGGACCCGATGAAGAAGAAAAGATAACAGAGAAGATATCCCTCAAGTCAGAAGACGTCACTCAGGTCACTGATATAATTTTGTATTCTCTTGACTGACCCATCAGAGCTGTTGTCACTTGTAAGTTCTGCAGAGATGATGGGTAAAACTGTGTCCAATCTGTGTCTCTCCAACTGTTACAAAACTACAACTCCCATTGCCAGAGGCTCTCCAGACATGATTGGAGTTTTAGCTTTCCAACAGCTGGAGAACCACTTCAACCGAGATGATCGGTGGGGGTCTCAGCAGTAAACCAATGCTCGGACCACCTGTGATCTATAACTTATCCTTAAAATAATATTGGGGGCAGGCCACGGGGGGGGGGGGGGGGGGGGGGCGCCACAAGGTTGGCTTGCACAGGGTGCCTGAACACCTAAGGCTGACCCTGCCATAAAATTGACCCCAGTATGAAAACTGCATCCCTCAAAGTATTAAAAATGACGATTAAAACGTTTGTTAACCTGTTTCCTGTTTCATAGGAATAGCAGCAAATTGGAGGAGAAAATTAGAAATCTCCGTTTTTTACAGTAACATGTCACATAGTTACATAGTAAGTATGGTTGCAAAAAGACATCCATGCATCAAGTTCAACCAAGGAATTGAAGGAAAGGGGTGTGGTGGGATAATGGGGAAGGGATGGGATTTTATATCTCATAAGCATTAATGTTATTTTGTTCCAGGAATTTATCTAACCCTGTTTAAAAGCTGTCAATTGTTCCTGCTGTGACCAATTCCTGAGGTAGACCGTTCCATAAATTCACAGTTGTTATGATAAAGAAGGCGTAGGGAGTGCCTCCTCGTCCTTTGGGGGGGGTTTAACCTGGAACAGTTTTTCTACATATTTTTTGTATGGGCCATTTATATACTTTTATAAGGTTATCATATCCCCCCTTAAACGTCTCTTCTCAAGAATAAACAATTGAAACTCTTTTAATCGCTCCTCATAGCTAAGATGTTTCATGCTCCATTTTAGTTTAGTTACACGTCTCTGCACCCTTTTCAACTCCGCAGTGTCCCTTTTATGGACTGGTGCCCAAAACTGAACGGCATATTCCAGGCGAGGCCGTAAAAAGTATTACGTCCCTGTCCCTCGAGTCCATGCCTCTTTTTATACATGACAATATCCTGCTGTCCTTGGAAGCAGCTGCCTGACATTGCATGCTATTCTGTAGTCTATGATCTACAAGTACACCCAGATCATTCTCTACCAGTGACTCTGCCAGTTTAACCCCCTCCCCCAAGACATACACATGCAGGTTATTAGTACCCAGATGCAAAGCTTTACATTTATCTGCATTGAACCTCATTTGCCAAGTGGATGCCCAGACACTTAGTCTATCCAAGTCATCTTGTAACTTATGCACATCCTTTATAGACTGTACTGTGCTACAAAGCTTGGTGTCATCTGCAAAGATAGAAACAGAGCTGTTAATACCATCCTCTATATCATTGATAAATAAATTAAACAACAGCGGTCCCAGTACTGAACCTTGGGGTACACCTCTAATAAACGGGGACCAATCAGAGTAGGAATCATTGACCACCACTCTCTGGGTATGATCCATGAGCCAGTGTTCAATCCAGTTACAAACTAAAGTTTAATACAATACAGGAATTTAGGTGCAATACTGTGGTTGATGTGAACAATGACATTGGCTAACCCTCAACACTGATGTTAAAATTGAGAAATTAGTCAGTATATCCGTATATGAAGGACATACCTGAGCCTGCACACCAACGCCAAGGTTACACATCCACATCCGTTTATCTGGTGTGGGATGCCTTTGTGGCACTTGTAGTCTGTTGCAGGCATCCCCCATTGTATGCATTTTTATGCTGGGGATCACCCTTAGCAACAGACAACAAGGGCAGGATCTGCTCCTGAGCATTAGGGATTGAGCACCTCCTGCCTGCCAGTTGAGACCACCTCTTTGTTGTTGTTTAAATCTTATACTTGGAGATGTATAAACTCCACATTTAATGCTCCTTTATTACTATTATAGGCAGCATTAAGGTCCAATTGTGAGGCTGGCAACAAATCAGCCGACTTGGGTGATGCTTATATTCTGCCTCCCTCCTCCCATTATATGTGTGCCCCGCCACACTGGAGGTAATTGGGAGCAGGCTGTGAGTGGGACCTAATGCTGCTGTAATTGCCCGCTGGCCCCTGGTTTTGCTTATCATGCACATGTAGGTTAGTGTTAGGTCCAGTGCCACTTGAGAAACCTTGGCGTTGGTGTGCGGGCTCTGGTATGTCCTTCATATAAGGATATACTGGCTAATGTCTCAATTTTAACATCAGTGTTGAGGGTTAGCCAATGTCATTGTTCACATCTACCACAGTAGTGCACCTAAATTCCTGTATTGTATTATTCTATTTATTACACATCCACACCGTTTATCTGGTGTTGGATGCCATTGTGGCACCTGTAGTCTGTTGCAGGCATCCCCCATTGTATGCATTTTATGCTGGGGATCACCCTTAGCAACAGACCACAAGAGCAGGATCTGCTCCCCCAGTATATATGCACAACCGCATTAGAGGTTGAGCACCTCCTGACTGCCAGTTGAGACCACCTCATTGTTGTTGTACAAACTAGTTTCCAAGCACAAAGACCTTAAGTTACCTATCAGACGTCTATGAGGCAGAGTATCAAACACTTTTGCAAAATCCAAAAACACTATATCCACAGCCATTCCTCTGTCAAGGCATCTACTCACCTCTTCATAAAAGCAAATTAGATTGGTTTGACAACTTCTATCCTTAGTAAACCCATGCTGGCTGTCACTTGTAATACTATTATCCCCCATGTATTCCTGTATGTTGTCCCTTATGAGTTCTTCAAACAATTTACCCACAATTCACGTTAAGCTTACCGGTCTATAATTACCTGGGAAGACCTAGAGCCCTTTTTGAAGATTGGTACCACATTTGCCTTGCGCCAGTCCCTCGGCCCAAAACCAGACACCAGAGAATCTCTAAAAATCATGAACAAGGGTACAGATATTACTGAACTTACCTCTCTAAGAACTCTTAGGTGTAATCCATCTGGTCCTGGAGATTTGCTTACATTTACATAACCCCCTAAGGACCCAGGATTTTTCAATTTTTGCACTTTCATTTTTTCCTCCTTACTTTTAATAAATCATAATTCTTTCAATTTTGCACTTAAAAATCCATATGATGGCTTATTTTGTGCGCCACCAATTCTACTTTGTAATTACATCAATCATTTTACAAAAAAAATTATAATCTACGGCGAAAACGGAAAAAACATCATTGTGCAACAATATTGAAGAAAAAACGTCATTTTGTAAATTATGGGGGTTTCCGTTTCTACGCAGTACATTTTTTTTGTAATAATTACACCTTCTCTTTATTCTGTAGGTCCATACGATTAAAATGATACCCTACTATATAGGTTTCATTTTGTCGTACTTCTGGAAAAAATCATAGCTACATGCAGGAAAATTTGTACGTTTAAAATTTTCATATTCCTATAACTTAAAAAAAAATGTTTTTGTATATTGGTTAATTTTTTGCGCCATGATCTGAAGTTTTTAGCGGTACCACTTTTGTATTGCTCGGACTTTTTGATTGCTTTTTATTCATTTTTTCCTGATATAAAAAATGACCCAAAATACGCTATTTTGGACTTTGGAATTCTTTGGCGGGTACGTGGTGATACCACATATGTTAATTTCATTTTTATTTACAGTTTTTTTTTTAATGGGGGGTGATTCAAACTTTTATTAGGGGAGGGGTTAAATGATCTTTATTAACTTTTTTCCCCACATTTTTTCTGCACACACTGAACTTTTATATTGATCATTGTTATCCCATAGGATAACATTGATCAATGATTCTGCCGTTTGACTGCTCATGCCTCGATCTCAGGCACTGAGCAGTCATTCGGCGATCGCACACACAGGAAGAAGATAGGGGCCCTCTTTGTGTCCTGCAGCTGTTCGGGATGCCGCGATTTCGCCGCCGCGGTCCCGAATAGCCCACTGAGCCAGCCGGGGGTAGTTTACTTTCACTTTAGATGCAGCGATCAACTTTGAACGCTGCATCTAAAGGGTTAATAGCTCGCGGCACCACAGTCAGTGCCACGGGTGCCGGCCTTTGTTGGAGGCCAGGCCCCACCCATTATGATGTGGGGCCACTCCCATGGTCCTTAAGAGGTTGATTTACCTTGCACCATCTCTACATTTAGCCAGTTCAGTACATTACATGATGTGTTACCAGCACTGGCCCGGCTTTTGTCAGCTCCTCCCTCTTCCTTCGTATATACAGAACTAAAGATCCAATTTAGTAGCTCTGCCTTCTCTTTATCGCCAGTGACCACCTCCCCATTATCATTATTAAGGGGTCCTACATGCTCTGTCCTTGGTTTCTTTGCATTTATATATCTGAAAAAATATTTAGGATTTGTTTTGCTTTCTTTGGCCACCTGTCTCTCATTTTGAATTTTTGCTGTTTTTATTACATTTTTACAGATTTTATTAAGCTTTTTGTATTGTTTAAATGCTATAGCTGACCCTTCAGATTTGTATTTTTTGAAGGCTATTGTTTTTGTTTATTGCTCTTTTAACATAATTTATCAGCCATGTAGGATTCAGTTTTAATCGTTTATACTTGTTCCCCTTAGGAATAAATGTAACTGTATATTTATTCAGTGTTGTTTTGAAAATTTCCCATTTACCTTCTGTATCAGTATTTGGGAACACCTCCCCCCAGTTTATATCCTGTAGTGCAGCTCTCAGCTCAGGGAAATTTGCCTTTTTAAAATTATATGTTTTTTCCCTCCCAGCCTTCCTTTGTTTTCTACACTTTAAGTCAAAAGTAACTATATTGTGGTCGCTATCACCAAGGTTTTCACGCACAGTTACATTCCCAACCAACTCTGGCATCACTTCTTGTTGGGTCCTCCAACATGTTCTTATAGCCCCCTTTATTTTTCATTTTTACAAAATACCCCATATGTGGACGTAAAGTACCCTGCGGGTGCACTACAATGCTCAGAAGTGAAGGAGCAGAATTAGATTTTTTGAGGGCATATCACATTTAGGATGCACCCATGGTGCCAGAACAGCAAAAAAAATAAAAGTAAAAAAAAAAAACACATGGCACACTATTTGGGAAACTACACCCCTCAAGGAACACTACAAGGGGTGCAGTGAGCATTTACACTCCACTGGCATTTGACAGATTTTTGGAACAGTGGGCTGTGCATGTGAAAAATAAAATTTTTCATTTTCTCGGACCACAGTTTCAAAAATCTGTCAGACACCTATGGGGTTTAAATGCTCACTGCACCCCTTGTTATGTTCCTTGAGGGATGTAGTTTCCAAAATGGGGTCACATGTGTTTTTTTTTTTTCGTTTATGTCAGAACCACTGCAACTATCGTCCATTCCAATGCACATCACCAATTTAGGCCTCAAATGTACATGGTGCATTCTCACTCCTGAGCCCTTTTGTGCTCCCGCTGAAGCATTTTAAGTCCACATGTGGGGTATTTCCATACTAGGGAGAAACTGTGTTACACATTTTGGGGGCCGTTTTTTCCTTTTACCTCTTGTGAAAAGGAAAAGTATGGGGTAACACCAGCATGTTAGTATAAAAATTTATTTTTTTACACTAACATGCTGGTGTAGCCCCCAACTTTTCCTTTTCATAAGGGGTAAAAAGAGAAAAAGACCCCCAAAATTTGTAACACAATTTCTCCCCAAGTATGGAAATACCCCATATGTGGCACTAAACTGTTGTCTTGAAATATGACAGGGCTCTGCAGTGAGAGAGCTCTATGTGCATATGAGGCCTAAATTAGAGATTTGTATATGGGCAGACATGGATACAAACATGGCATTTGCCTTCTCCACCAAAAATACCATACAACAGTGTTTCTCAAACAGGGTTCCTCCAGCTGGTGCAAAACTCCTAGCATGCCTGGACAGTCAACAGCTAGAGGCTCCGTTTTTTAGGAAAAGTGCCGTACAAGACGTTTAAAAAATGTTTTTCTTGGCGGGGGTAGGTGGCAGTGTAAGGGTGTGTGTATATGTAGTGTTTTACTCTATTATATGTAGGTGTAGAGTAGTGTTTACAGCAAGTTTTCCGCTGGGAGTTTGAGCTGCCACAAATTTGCCACAGCTCAAACTCACAGCTGGAAACTCACTATAACACCCCCCCCCCCCCAGTGTGGGAATGTACCCTGTACTTTCTTTGGAAGGAAGCACACCTCCAGCTGTTGCAAAACAAGAACTTCCAGCATGCAAAGAGAGACCGTGCATGCCGGGAGTTGTAGTTTTATAACAGCTGGAGGCACATTGGTGGAGAAACACTGAGTTAGGTAACAGACCTTAAAGGACATCTGCAGCGTTACAAACACTTATCCCCTATCCTCAAGATAGGGGATAAGTGTTTGATCGTGGGGGGTCCAAACGCTGGGGCCCCCGGCGATCTCCTGTATTGGGCCGCGGCTCTCCCGTGCAGGGGGCGTGCCAGCCGCAGTATGACGTTGCGGCCAGCACGCCTCCTCCATACATCTCTATGGGAGAGGCAGGGAGGCAGCATTCGTGCCTCCCCGCATCCCCCATAGAACTGTATGGGGACGGGGAGGAGACGGGGCGTCACCGTCGACCTCTAGGTCGACGCTACGCACCTTAGTGGTCACCATGAGCGCTCATGGCGGCGCCCTGTTAGGGAGATCGCGGGGGGGTCCCAGCGGTCGAACCCCCCGCGATCAAACACTTATCCCCCCTGTGGATAGGGGATAAGTGTAATGCCGCTGCAGTTGTCCTTTAACTCAGTGTTTCCAAACCAGTGTGCCTCCCGTTGTTGCAAAACTACAACTTCCAGCATGCACTGACAGACCTTGCATGCTGGGAGTTTGTTTTGCAACAGCTGGAGGCCCACAACTTTCAGTATGACCTTTGGCTGTCCGTGCATGCTAGGAGTTGCAGTTCTGTAACAGCTGGACGCACACTTTTGTTTTCTATCAAAAAGTTTCTCTAGTTGTTGCAGAACTACAACTCCCAGCATGAATGGACAGCGAGAGGGCATATTGGGAGTTATGCAATATCTGGAGGCACATAACTATATCTCCCAGCATGTCCTTTGGCTGTTTGTGCATGCTGGGAGTTGTAGTTATGCAATAGCTGGAGCAATTTTTCAACAACAAAAAAGTGCCTTCGGCTGTTGTATAACTACAACTCAAAGCATGCATAGACAGAAAAATGGCATACTGGGAGTTGTAGTTATGTGCCTCCAGCTGTTGTATAACTACAATGCCCAGCATGCCCTTTTGCATGCTGGGAGTTTTTCTAATGCAACAGCAGGAGGCACACAGGCCAAAGGCCACTCACCCACCGACACTGCCCAGCAGGACCTGTGATTGGTTAGACGATTCCGGACAACTAATCACACGATCGTGAGGTGGCACCAGTGCCACCTCACTCCTGCTGGGCATGATTGATTTGTGCTGTCTCGGACTGCACCAATCACCCCTATTTTCTGGGTCAGCGGAGACCCGATTGGCCCCGAAAAGTCGTGATTCGCCGGTCCCCAGGCATTGTTATGGGATGCCTGCTGAACGGCATCCCGTTCCATTCACTGTCCGGTTACCGCCGGTGAATGGAAACACCGAGAGCGTACAGGTATGCCCTCAGTCCTTAAGTCCCAGGATGCAAGGGCTTACCTGTATGCCCTTCGTCCTGAGGGGTTAAAAAAAAATCTGAATATTGTCCATTCATAGGCAAATGATCAGAAATGCAAGCATTCTCACTGAGTGAATAAAAATCCACTCAATGTCACTTATGTTACTCTTATGCCTTAACAAGTTCCATAATTGTAAATATTGTAGCATGCTGATAGTTTTACTGTATATTGTAATAAACTCTGTAGAGGTACCACAAGAGGCCTAACATACTATTATACACTCAATGTCATAAGCATTGTTTTTGCTTTGGTTCATATGTTTGACTGTTCTCATGGAAACATATCAACATCAACTTTTTTTCAAGCCTTGAATACTGCCTGATTGCATTTTTGAAACATCAGAAATCTTAGTTTTTTCCTCATCACCCCCTAACTGGTAAAATTATTTAAAGGGGTTTATCAAGTTTTTGGCAAATTTTCACAGGGACAGGGAATAGGAGAATAAAAAAAAATATACTTCTCCACTCGTCAAGTGCCCCAACACTGTAGTCTCTTGAGGAAGTGCTCTAATGATATCCCAATAAAATCCAGGGGAATGCTGTAGACAATCACTTGACATGCTGAGGTCAGGGATTGGCCGAAGTGGTTCCCTGTAGTGTGTACAGGGCATCTTGTGGGCACCACGTCCAGGAACTATGAAGTAGGCATAGGTATCCATGAAAGTCTTTTTGTACAATGGAATAGTATCATAGTAACATAGTTCATAAGGTTAAAAAAAAAGACCAGAATCCATCAAGTTCAACCTATATGCCTAATGAGTCCCTACTGAGTTGATCTAGAGGAAGACAAAAAAAAACCTCATACTAAAGGTAAAGATTCCTTCCCAACTCCAAATATGGCAGAATAAATATGTGTATAATTTCGATCGGACACATTTCATTAGTTAAATAGGTTGTCTTTGTTCTTTCCTCCTTATGTGTGAGGGTAATTAAATTGACAGCTAAACTTTCCTGGCAGTTCATTGACAAAGACACAATGTCCAGCTCTTTTTCTTGCAAGGATATATGTAGTGAAACTAAGTAACAGAAAAATAAGGCCCTTACTGATGACACTGACATATGCCAGTACATATAATACATTGCTGTACAAAGCAGTGCAGATACAAATATGTGCAGGACATGTAAGTTGCATAAAACACAGATATATGAGACGATGATAAGTATCCATAAGAGTATACACAAAAACATATCCAGGAGCTCTGGAGCACTGGGTGTAAAATGAGGCTGATATGGGCTGAGCTGATGATGTCATCAGAGTTCATAGGCTACAAACTATGGAAGCCAAAATTGCTCAAAACACTTTATATGTGCAGATCTACAGTGTATGCAAATGGTCACTAGACAGATCTGTCACAACATGAACAGAGAATTATGAATATAAAGCATAGTAACCCATACATTCGTAGGTGTTGTGGACACAAATAATTCTTTGTTATGGGAAGGAATTAAAATTAAATATTTTATGATCCCAGGAGAACTAGGTGGGCTCTCACTGACAAATTTCAGATTATATTCGCTCTCATCAAATTTAAATGAGCACTGTCATTAAAAAGTACCTGTCACCAAATAAACCTTTCTAAACTAATTCAGGCTATGTTCCCGAATAGGGTGTTTCATTTTTCCAAAGTTGTGATTTTCATATGATTTTGCTTATGCCCCGAGTCTCAGTGATGTAAAAGAGATATATATATATGCCACATTTCAAGAAGAATGGATAATATGTTGGGGTAAAACACATTGATCACTTTTATCTCAAACTAGTGAAATTTCTAATATTGAAATGCTTTGTACTAAAGGGCTTCTCATGTATTTCTTTCAACCAAACCAATGGGAACCAAAAGAGGAATTTGGCTGCTAGAAAAGGTGCCTAGTGATGAGTTTTTAGGAGCTCGGCTCCCTTCAAAGGAACAAATACTTTTAGTTTTTATTTACCATCACAAGAAAATGAAGAAAAACTTTTGGATGCTGCTTACTCTACCAGTACAAATCTACAGGAATGGTGGAGGAAAGCAAATATCCCTGTTAAGATAGAGGAGAATATCCGTGCTGGTATACAGAAGCTCTACAAAGAATACCAAAATCTGGGTAAAGAGAAATCAAGAAACACGGATAAAGCAAATGCGAAATGGAAGATTTGGAAAGGTGATCTCGTCGAGTTATTTGACATTTCCCAGTAAAATGTGATGGACATGACTAGCGCTTCACAAGAAGATAAATAATTTATTAGGTCACAAAGAGAAGATCGTATGAGTTTGTCAATGAGTGGAGTAGACAAGGTTCTTGGCTCCAAAATAAGAACTAAGGGAGAGATTTATCAAAACCTGTCTAAAAAAAAGATGCCCAGTTGCTCATAGCTACCAATCGGCTTACTTTTTTTCATTTTTAACAAGGCCTCTGCAAAATGAAAGAAGCAATCTGATTGGTTGCTATGGGCAACTGGGCAACTTTTTGTCTGGACAGGTTTTGATAAATCTCCCCCTAAGTGTACAAAAGAAGACAAAAATGATTCACATAAGAATAAACATTACCAAGCTATCGCTGAAATCAATCAGACAGTTATACTGGAAGATTCATCATCATCATCAGCACCTAGTGACGAAGAGGCCGAGTTTTTGACTCCATTATGTTAAGTCCTAGATTAAAACCTCTTGATCAGACACTCACGTCTACTTGGGATCGAGAACAGCCATGTGAAAGCTCTTAAGGTGGTCAATGATATGAGCAGAGAGAGGAATCGCTCTGATAAAAATGTTTAACAAATCGGTCAGGGACGAACACCAAAACAATTCTTGTTGACGGTGGTCGAGCATCACAAAAAAGTTGTCACCAACTGAACAAAAGATACTAATTATTAATCTTAGTGTCTAATTTTAATATTATTTTAAGTTTGTGATTTGTAGTTTTCCCAATAAAAGCAATTAACATTGAAAAATCGTATTTGTTGCCTACTTTTACAAAACTGATCAAAGTGTGCAACCTCTAAATATTATCAAATCTTCTCAAAATTTGGCACATATATATCTTTTACATCACTGAGACTCGAAACGTAAGCAAAGTCTGCAAAAATGTTACATTTTATTTTTTGCCTTACAAAATGAGACACCCAATTCAATAACTACTCCTAACACCTCTCCAAACCTTTAAAAAGCTCTGTATCATACCTTTATTCTTGCTTACATAGCACAGTCTCCCAGCAGGAGAAAGTGGGTGTTTCCCAGCAGGCATGACATCACTGAAGCCTGCTGGGGGACCACTTCCAACCTCACATGATTGCAATTCAGTGAGGCTCTTTGCAGCTTTCCACGGGGCTCTTTGCAGCTTTTAAAGAGGCTCTTTGCAGCTTTCAGTGAGGCTCTGTGCAGCTGTCAATAAAGCTCAGTGCAAAGAAGCACTTCCTGAGTTTGGACTCCAGCCAGGCCGTAAGGAGATCAAACTCATTGTATTAATTGTGGCAGGGAACAGAGCAAGCTAATGGCCATTTTTTCTATTACATTTTAACCCATTAAGGACTCAGCCCTTTTTTGCCAATCTGACCACTGTCAGATTAAGCATTAATAATTCTGGGTACCTTTCATTCTGATTCCGAGAAAATTTTTTCATGACATATTCTACTTTATGTTAGTGGTAAATTTTCGTCGATACTTGCATCATTTCTTGGTGAAAAATTAAAAAAATGTGATGAATATTTTGAAAATGTTGCATTTTTCTTAAATTTGAAACTCTCTGCTTAAAAGGAAAATGGACATCTTAAATAAATTATAAATTGATTCACATATGCAATAAGTCTACTTTATGTTTGCATCATAAAGTTGACATGTTTTTACTTTTGGAAGACATCAGAGGGCTTCAAAGTTCAGCAGCAATTTTCCAATTTTTCACAATATTTTCTAAATCGAAATTTTATAGGGACCAGTACAGTTTTGAAGTGGATTTGAGAGGCCTTCATATTAGAAATACCCCATAAATGACCCCATTATAAAAACTGCACCCCCCAAAGTATTCAAAATGACATTCCGAAAGTATGTTTACCCTTTAGGTGTTTCACAGGAATAGCAGCAAAGTGAAGGAGAAAATTCTAAATCTTCATTTTTTTACACTTGCGCGTTTTTGAATTTGTACAAGTGTAAAAGGGGAGAAATCACCCTAAAACTTTTAACCCAATTTCTCTCAAGTAAGGAAATATCTCATGTGTACGTAAAGTGTTCTGTGGGTGCACTAGAGGGCTCAGAAGGGAAGGAGCGACAATGGGATTTTGGAGAGTGAGTTTTTCTGAAATGGTTTTTGAGGGGCATGTCACATTTAGGAAGCCCCTATGGTGCCAGAACAGCAAAAACAAAAGCCCACAAGGCACACTACTTGGGAAATAACACTCCTCAAGGAATGTAAAAATGGGGTACAGTGAGCCTTTACTCCCCACAGGTGTTTGACAAATTTTTGCTAAAGTTGGACGTGAAAATGATAAATCAATTTTTTTAACTAAATGCTGGTGTTACCCCAAATTTTTCATTTTCACAAGGGGTTATAGGAGAAAAAGCCTCCCAAAAATGTTTAATCCAATCCATATGTGGATGTAAAGTGCTCTGCTGGAACACTACAATGCTCAGAAAAGAAGGAGCGCCATTGGGCTTTTGGAGAGAGAATTTGTTTGGAATGGAAGTCGAGGGCCATGTGCATTTACAAAGTCCCTATGGTGCCAGAACAATGGACCCCCCACATGTGACCCCATTTTGGAAACTACACCCCTCAAGGAATGTAACAAGAGGTGTAGTGCTCCTCTTGCTCCTTTGCATTTCTGTACTTTAGTTTTTCATATTTTATTGATTTATATAGTCACCAGAAATTATCGCTGGTGTGATTTGACGGTTTTCCTCAGGTGTGGAGGTGGGATATTTCCTTTATATCAGGGGACACATCTCCGCTCCATGGGGATAACAGTCTTCACATATATGTTTTATATTTACTATTACTAAAAAAAACAATTTATATATGTTGATATATTTGTATGTGTTACGCCGAGCGCTCCGGGTCCCCGCTCCTCCCCAGAGCGCTTGCAGCGTTCACCTTGTCGCAGCGCCCCGGTCAGACCCGACCTGTCTTCCGTCTGTACAGTCCCGGCGCGTGCGGCCCCACTCCCTAGGGCGCGCGTGCGTCGGCTCTTTGCGATTTAAAGGGCCAGTGCGTATCTGATTGGCGCCTGGCCCAATTAGTACATATACCTGTGTCCTAGCCTATATTACCTCACTTCCCCTTCCCAGCATCGCCGGATCTTGTTGCCGTTGTGCCAGTGAAAGCGTTCCTGTGTATGTCCCAAGCCAGTGTTCCAGACCCTCTGCCGTTGCCCCTGACTACGATCCTTGCTGCCTGCCCTGACCTTCTGCTACGTCCGTAAAGCAAAGAGAAAAACAGGCGCTCCCTTGTGAAGAACCAACGGGATCACAGGTGTGTGGGAGGGGGAGGGAAAAGTAAAGGCTCACCCTGCCAGGTTGTGCGTACTCCCACACAACCAAGATGTGCGTTTGATATGATGATCTCGGTCTGCAGCCTTCCCAGAGATGGCGTAGAGATGTAAGGTGAACTTCAGAAAAGATGGGAATATCGGCGCTGACCAAGGAGAGGACAATAGAGCCAGGTGTGTAGCGAACAGATTTAATCCAATGCGACGCGTTTCACCGCGCTTGCGCGGTTTCATCAGGCATAACAAACACTTCTCAGGGAGGGATTTATATACACGCAGGTATTAACCCCTACCTGACAAAGTAGATTTTCACAAAAAGTATATACATACTCATAAACTACATTTAAATACATAAAATAAGCATATATGCTCATAAAATGCAACAAGAAAATATAATAATGAATAAACAATTAGTAAGACAAAATATATATGTATATATACACATATGCGCACACACCCGCATGTGTGCCAACCCCACTGTATATGGTCAAGATATGACAATTAACAGACATATGTACACACATGTATACATACACATACATATACATACACATGTACATGGACACATGCGCGCAAAAACGTATATGCACATGAATGCACCCACATGTACACATATTGAAACATAAGTAAAATTAAAAAACAGAGATAATATTACTAATAATAATAATGATAATAATAACAATTGATAATGGATCAGATAAAATAAAAACTTTTTTACATTTTTATACATAAATATATATCTACGAAAGTATAACACATGGAAAAAAAAAAAAAAAATAATGCATAACAGCAATCTTATACTGAAAACAATCAGAACTACCCCAGTAGTCCGAACTGGCGTTACAGGATCTCTAATTATTGGAATAAAAACGCTCAATGTGTACTACTACTTACTGATATTAAGCACTTAGTTAAAGTGCTACGGTAAGAAAGAAGGGGAGAAAAGGGGGGGGGGGGGGAGGGGGAGGGGAAAAGGATCGTTGGTATGCAGTTGTAGAGGTGACCACATGGGAATAAGTGACCACAGAGAAGCCATCTTTACCAAAGGATGGGTATTATTTAACATTCTCTATGGTCTCATTAAGCCCATTAGGGGTCAATGTTAAGAGCTTGTGAATCCAGTAGGATTCGCGATTAATAAGACGTTGATACCTATTTAGATGGTTAGATGGAATTGTTTCAAGAATTTAGTTTTAGAGACTCCAAATTATTATCATGTTTAAGGGTAAAATGTTTTGACACGCTATGTAGCAGGTATTTATGTTTGATGTTCCAACGATGTTTATTCATACGTGCCCGCACTGTTTGTACAGTGCGGCCTACGTATTGAAGATACGATGGATATTGAAGATGGCTTCTCTGTGGTCACTTATTCCCATGTGGTCTTCTCTACAACTGCATACCAACGATCCTTTTCCCCTCCCCCTCCCCCCCCCCCTTTTCTCCCCTTCTTTTTTACTGTAGCACTTTAACTAAGTGCTTAATATCAGTAAGTAGTAGTACACATTGAGCGTTTTTATTCCAATAATTAGAGATCCTGTAACGCCCGTTCGGACTACTGGGGTAGTTCTGATTGTTTTCAGTATAAGATTGCTGTTATGCATTTTTTTTTTTTTTTTTTTTTCCATGTGTTATACTTTTGTAGATATATATTTATGTATAAAAATGTAAAAAAGTTTTTATTTTATCTGATCCATTATCAATTGTTATTATTATCATTATTATTATCAGTAATATTATCTCTGTTTTTTAATTTTACTTATGTTTCAATATGTGTACATGTGGGTGCATTCATGTGCATATACGTTTTTGCGCGCATGTGTCCATGTACATGTGTATGTATATGTATGTGTATGTATACATGTGTGTACATATGTCTATTAATTGTCATATCTTGACCATATACAGTGGGGTTGGCACACATGCGGGTGTGTGCGCATATGTGTATATATACATATATATTTTGTCTTACTAATTGTTTATTCATTATTATATTTTCTTGTTGCATTTTATGAGCATATATGCTTATTTTAAGTATTTAAATGTAGTTTGAGTATGTATATACTTTTTGTGAAAATCTACTTTGTCAGGTAGGGGTTAATACCTGCGTGTATATAAATCCCTCCCTGAGAAGTGTTTGTTATGCCTGATGAAACCGCGCAAGCGCGGTGAAACGCGTCGCATTGGATTAAATCTGTTCGCTACACACCTGGCTCTATTGTCCTCTCCTTGGTCAGCGCCGAAATTCCCATCTTTTCTGAAGTTCACCTTACTTCTGCTACGTCCGACCTTGCTCTTGCCTAATCCCTTGTACCGCGCCTATCTCAGCCGTCAGTTGGGGTTGAGTCGCTATCTGGTGGAACGACCTGGGGGTTACCTGCCGCAGCAAGTCCATCCCGCTTTGCGGCGGGCTCTGGTGAAAACCAGTAACCTCTTAGACTCCGTTCCCCTGGTACGGCCCACGTCATCACCCCACTGACACAGAGGATCCACCACCAGTATCCTCACAGTACCTGGATCCTGACAGTATGTTTTTGACTTGTATGTTGACTTGTATTTTAAATCCCTTCTGTCTATGTAATGGAGTCATGGTCCCTTAAAGGTTTTACTTTGAAGGGTTAATCTGTGAGCTCTATAAATTGTGTGTTTGTACTCACCTGAGTATGCCTGATGAAGCGGTCAATCTGTGGTCAATCTGCCTGAGCCCCCTCTGTGTAACTATGTTATCACACTACGGAGCGCTGTCTGTCTTTTGTTTCAGTTCAAGAGGTGCAGTGAGCATTTACACCCCACTGGTGTTTGACAGATCTTTGGAACAGTGGGCTGCGCAAATGAAAAATTTAATTTTTCATTTTCACAGACTACTGTTCATTAAAAAAAATCTATCAGACACCTTTGGGTGTAAATGCTCACTGCACCTCTCGTTACTGTCACGTACCGGCAGCACACGTTGTACTGGAGGACCGGTTCTAAGCAGTTACTGGTCTTCACCAGAGCCCGCCGCAAAGCGGGATGGATTTGCTGCGGCGGTAACTACCAGGTCGTATCCCCCAGTAACAACTCGACCTCTCTGGCAGCTCATAGCGTGGTACACAGGGAGCAGGCAAGAGCGTAGTCGGACGTAGCAGAGGTCAGGGCAGGCGGCAAGGGTTCACAGGTGAGTATACGGTAGCAACGGGTTAGGCAACGGGCAAGGCAACTATCACAGTAGGGAACGCTTTTTCTGAGGCACAAGGCACAAAGATCCGGCAAGGGCCGGAAGGGGCAGGTGCCTTTTATTGGGAAGGACAGTGGGAGGTGAGGAACCAGCGCACCAGTTACCGGTGCACTGGCCCTTTAAATTTACTGAAGTCGGAGCGCGCCCTAGAGAGCGGGGCTGCGCGCGCCGGGATGCAAAGGAGCCGAGAGCCGTGTGGGAAGAAGGTAGGCCGAAGAGGGACGCGGCGCGTGAGCGGGGACCAGCCGCGTCTCTGCCACTGTGGGGCCCGTGCTCCCGGTCAGTGCATCTGACCGGGAGACACTGGGACCCAGGAGTGGAGGGCAGAGGCAGGGGGCGCTCCGGTCCGGAGGTGAAGACCGGAGCGCTCGCTGTGACAGTTACATTGCTTGAGGGGTGTAGTTTCGAAAATTGGGTCACATGGGGGGGGGCGGGGTCCACTGTTCTGGCACCATGGGGGCTTTGTATGCGCACATGGGCTTCAATTCCAGACACATTGGCCCTCATTTACTATTGCAAACCCGACATGTTTTGTCAGGTTGTGCGCCAGATTCTGTTGCATTGCGCCAGAAATTCTGTCTGTGCCAGAATGTGCGGCAGAATTGGAAAAAAAAATGTCTAACTATCAATAAGAAAACCCGAAAATTGGTGTGGACGCTGGAAAAGGGGAGTGGTCACCAAAAAGGGGCGTGTTCCTGACAGTTTCACAAAAACACAACATATTTACTAAGGTTTCCACATAAAATGTGGTGGATTTGAGCTGAGGAAAACCCTACAGATCAGAGCATGTGTAAAAAAAAAAGCAAAGTGTATGGAAAGTGGAAAATGTAGGGAAACCTTAGTAAATACTGTGGAAATTTTTTTTTAGGGAATTAAAACCCACAAAGAAACCTCCACTCTACTCTGGCCTTCCTTCTCTTTGTAGTGCGTCCGCAGAGCACTTTACAGCCACATATGGGGTATTTATATACTATAAAAGTTTGGGATAACACCAGCATTTTAGTGAAAAAATGCAAATTTTTCATTTTCAAGTCCAACTTTAACGAACATTTTTCAAAAACCTGTTGGGTGTAAAGGCTCACTATACTCCTTGTTATGTTCTCTGAGGAATGTAGTTTCCAAAATGGGGTCACATGTAGGTGTTTTTGTTTTTGCGTTTATGTAAGAACCACTGTAACGATCAGCCACCCCTGTGCAAATCACCTTAAAAGTACATGGCTCTCTTTCACTCCTGAGCCTTATTGTGCGCCCGCAGAGCATTTTATGTCCACATATTTCATACTCAGGAGAAATTGTGTTACAAATTTTTGGGGTCTTTTTTTCCTTTCACCTCTTGTGAAAATGAAAAGTATGGGGCAACACCAGCATGTTAGTGTAAAATTTTTAATTTTTTTTACAATAACATGCTGGAGTAGACCCCAACTTTACCAGGGGTAAAAGGAAAAAAAAAGCCCACCAAGATTTGTAACACAATTTCTCCTGAGTATGGAATATGTGGACATAAATCAACTGGTGCTAGAAAGTTAAACAGATTTTTATATTATATACAGGTAAAAGAGAGAAGTGTAGCTCACTATAGCTTAGTACGTGCCCAAGGTTACTGGTGTTGCCTAAAAGCCGAGTTAGGCCAAGAAACAATTTTAATAATGGTGTATAAATGGAATTGTACAGAAAACCAGTCCTCAAAGGTACGTAGAAAAAGTAGTGGAAAGAAAGTGATATGCCCAAATAGCGTTAAAACTATTTATTATAGATAAATGCAGAAATGTATATAGTCGAGGTCTAGCACAGGGCCCTTGTGCAGACTCAACGGCAACAATAATAAAATAAATAAATAAATGAATGAATGAAATAAAATAGAACAAATAGCTTGTATAAATATAGATACTAAGAATAATCCCCACAAATAAGTATGTCCATATGTTCCATAAATATCAGATGGCCAAGTAGCAGATGGTTTAAACAGAGATACACAATTTAGTGAAAGCAGATAGTGAAAAAAAGTGCATGAAACTGCTATGGCAGTATAAGTCAAATAGTGTGGTGCTTTGCACCGCTCACCGGGTCCAAGTTCTATTAGGGCTTCAGCCTCTTGTTGCGGCTGCGACACAGTTGGGGCATGTGCATTCAGCGCAGTGTTCCGGCGTCTATGATGTCCGCATCAGCGGCGGATTGGAGTCCTGGATGGATGCTCAGCTGCGACAAGCGTGAGCTCCTTTGATTAGTAGCAGCTGGCTCAATCTGTAAGGTGGTACAAAATGTATGTACAAGTTCCAAATGGGAAAATTGTTGAGAAATATTGCACAAGTCCCAATATTATGTTCGGGGTGGGAATAGTTGTTTGACCATGTAAAGTTGAAAGTATGGAACAATTCTCAATAGGGAAATATACCTGCAGAGGAATAGATGCGTTTCAAGGCCATGGGCCTTTTCTTCAGTAGTCGGGCTTGGAAGACTACTGAAGAAAAGGCCCGTGGCCTTGAAATTCTTTCACTAAATTGCGGATCTCTGTTTAAAGGGATACTCCGGTGGAAAACTTTCTTTTTTCCTTTTTTTTTTATAAATCAACTGGTGCCAGAAAGAGATTTGTAAATTACTTCTATTAAAAATCTTTAATCCTTCCAATAATTATTAGCAGCTCTATACTACAGTTTAAATTATTTTCTTTTTGGATTTCTTTTCTGTCACGACCACAACGCTTTCTGCTGACACCTCTGTCCATTTTAGCAACTGTCTAGAGCAGCATATGTTTGCTATGGGGATTTTCTCCTGCTCTGGACAGTTCCTGAAATGGACAGAGGTGTCAGCAGAGAGCACTGTGGTCGTGACAGAAAAAAAAATCCAAAAAGAAAAGGACTTCCTCTGTAGTATACAGCAGCTGATAAGTACTGGAAGGATTAAGATTTTTTAATAGGAGTAATTTACAAATATGGCATCAGTTGATTAAAAAAAAAAAGTTTGCCACCCCTTAAAGTACCCCTTTAAGCATGTGCTACATGGCCATCTGATATTTATGGAACATACATTTGTGAGGATTATTTTTAGTATCTATGTTTATACCAGCTATATGTTTTATTTTATTTCATTCATTTATTTATTGTTGCCGTTGAGTCTGCACAAGGGTCCAGTGCTAGGCCTAGACTATTAACATTTCTGCATTCATCTATATTAGGGTGGGTTCAAACGCTATTACCAGCAGCGGGTTTCACGCTGCCTGAAACCGGCTGCGAGTTGCAGTACCATTGGTTTGAATCGGTCCACAGACAGTCCGCAATAGTGTCAGATTTGCGGACTATCCATGGACCCATTTAAATCAATGGTAGCGTAACTCGCAGCGAGTTTCCCTCAGCAGGAAACTTGCAGCGAGTTTCCCGCAGCAGGAAACTCGCTGCTAGCTATTAGCGTGTGAACGCACCCTTAAATTGTTTTAACGCTATTTGGACATATCACTTTCTTTCCACTACTTTTTCTACATACCTTTGGAGACTGGTTTTCTGTATAATTCCAATTATACACCATTATTAGATTTGTATATTACTTCTATATAAGAAATCTTAACCCTTCTAGTACTTATCAGCTGCTGTATGCTCCAGAGGAAGTTGTGTAGTTCTTTCCAGTCTGACCACAGTGCTCTCTGCTGACACCTCTGTTCCTGTCAGGAACTGTCCAGAGCCGGAAAGGTTTGCTATGGGGATTTGGTTGTACTCTGGACAGTTCCTGACATGGACAGAGGGGTCAGTAGAGAGCACTGTGGTCAGACTGAAAAGAACTACACAACTTCCTCTGTAGTGTACAGCAGCTGATAAGTACTGGAAGGATTAAGATTTTTTAATAGAAGTCATTTACAAATCTGTTTAACTTTCTAGCACCAGTTGATATGAAAAAAAAAAAATTTTCATTGGAGTAACCCTTTAAGTTAAGAGGGTAGGATATTATCCCATTCTTTTCTGCTTGAAGTGGGCTATAAAAACTAGTATTTTTTTACTGCTAGTACCAGAGTACATGCTCACCTGTGTCCAGTACACTAGATATCCTATGCAGAGGCCATCTTTCATCTGTCAGCCATTGCTTGCCTGTTACCTTGACTATGATCTATTACTGTACACATCATCCTCTATTCATCATCCTCTGACTTCCGGTTTATGACCTTGGCCCCTCTGACTGTTGTCAAGTGGTGCAGGTCAGCTGCAAAAATCCCTACAGTTCTCTATACTACCATATATTTTAAGGGCTTTTTACACAAATCAAAGTTGGTAGCAAAGTTGATCAAATAACATGTACGCCATACTAATATGTTGAGGAGTACATTTGTGCAGTTTTTTCTTTTTTAAATGACCTAAAAAATGTAAAATGATCTAAAAAAGGTAAAATTACCTAAAACACTGTACTGTCTCCCTCCACATGTATCTGATCACCTTCTGGTTTTCTCTTTGAACTGTGACCCTGCTGTTGCCATGCACACACTTTCCCCCATTCCCCCTGCAGCATACCCAGTAGAGATTAATGAGCAATATGCAGCTGAACTGAGCATGTCTGACCATCTCAGTGGCTGCTCTAAGATGGTCGTAACCAAGGGCAGCAGGGTAAAACAAAGAAGGCACAGGGGGATTAGTGTGTGTGTGTATATATATATATATATATATATATATATATATATATATATAATGTGTGTATATTTTCCCATAGATTCCTATTTGGAATCCAAAAAATCCCTATGTTCCCATATATATTATATAGGGAGTGGTGCTGTCCCGGTCTCTGCTGATTGCTGTTGTACTCTGGTATATCGCTATACTGATTTGTATCCCTGCAATGTTATGTTTGTTTACATGCACACTGCACTTTATTTGGCAAGCAATATTTTTTGCTCTCACTGTGAGATTTATATACATGTTTTTTACATGCTGCTAAACACTTCGTGCAAATTTGTGTGCAAGATTATTGTATCATTTCTATCTCATTGTTGTGGACCCAGCTATATATACACTATATATATCCCAGCTTTCATTGCAGAGCCGGTGACACCACCTTTTAGCCTCATTTCTCTTTGAAAAATAGCACTTTTAATCAATATTTATTTTTTATGTACTTACATTCTACGGAATTAATAAAATGATATATGTTTTATAAGTGACTCCGTTTTCTCTTTCTTGTTATTTCCCATATATATTATTATTGTTAGTGATCCCACAAGCTTTATTAGAAAAAGTGCTCAAAATCAAATTAGAAAAACACTCTCTTAAAATTACACACAGCTTGGGCCAGTTATATAAATTAGAACCTATAGTTCCAGGGAGTTATACTATTGTTTTTTTGTATAGTGATCCTAAGAAGGCATGCCTGCAGTTAAATGCTCTCTCATTAACTGGCCTCCGCTTGTGCTGTTAAAAATTTCCCTGCTCTGCCCCCCTCGACATGTTTCGCTACAACGTAGCTTTATCTTGATAAAGCTACGTTGTAGCGAAACATGTCGAGGGGGCAGAGCAGGGAAATTTTTAACAGCACAAGCGGAGGCCAGTCAATGAGAGAGCATGTAACTGCAGGCATGCCTTCTTAGGATCACTATGCAAAAAAACAATAGAGGAGTATAACTCCCTGAAACTATAAGTTCTAATTTATATAACTGGCCCGAGCTGTGTGTAATTTTAAGAGAGTGTTTTTCTAATTAGATTTTGAGCACTTTTTCTAATAAAGCTTGTGGGATCACTAACAATAATAATATATGTGAACATAGGAATCTATGGGAAAATATTGATTGACCCCTCCATATATTGGTCTGTATTGGGAGTGTATATATATATATATATATAGTCATAGCTACAGCAGTATACCAATGATGAGTCCTGAATCCGTGTAGTTGACTAGGATGGTGACGGTGTGCCCGAACCATCGTCGAGGGTAAAACCTATAAGGGGGCATACACTAAAAAGGTGAAGTATGAGAAAAGGGGAGGGAGGAAGGGTCACAAGAACGAGACCTGCGAATATAGTGGAGAGCAACAGGCTGTTTTTATGTGAGCCTTCACCCCTCCCACAAACACAGGCTGACAATCAGCCTTAACTATGTGGGGAGCAGCAGGTCGTATTTATGGTGAGCCTTCACCCCTCCCACAAACACAGGCCGATAATCAGCCTTAACTATCAGGAGAGCAGCAGGCCGTATTTGGTGAGCCTCCGCCTCTACCACAAACACAGGCATATAAATCAGCCTTAACTATTTGTGGTCATGGCTACAGCAATATACCAATGATGAACCCTGAATCCATGTAGTTGACTAGGATGGTGATGGTGTGCCAAAACCATCGTCGAGGGTATAAGGGGCAAAAACCGACCAAAGTAGGAGAAGTGATATATTGGATAGTTATAAAGACAGTTTTCAAAGCATTAGACATGGTAATGAATGGTTTTGGAATGGAACGGGAAAACAAAAAGACCGCCAGCGACCCAACTTCCCAGTGAAATGACAAGAAACGTTATGTTGGAAGCGGCATCGATCCTAAATGAATGGCTGAGAAGGACAAAGGGTTAATGCCCAGACTGAAGACTAGGCCGAATGGGAATTATAAACTGGGAAGAGGTTAAAGCATGACCTGCAAAGGAAGTAGAGGACTGGCGTCTGAAGTGTCACTTGGAGAATAGAAACAGGAATAAATAATGGAATGATCCTGGTTCCAGACATCTGACCTTTTGAAAATTCCTTATTACTGGCAGAAACCCTGGTGACTACATATGAACCGACTACATATGAACCAAAACTACGTATGCAGACTATGTATGAACCGAAAAAAGTTATAAACATATGTAGAGCAGTAGAGCATGAAGCTACCAGCATATGTACCATTTGAATGCTACCAGTATATGTACAGTATAACAATGATACGCCCGTGTGTGTGCCATTTATGCTACAAGTGTAAGTACAGTATTAAAGCTACAAGCTAATGTACAGAATAAATGTTACAAGCGTATGTATCGTATAATTTATGAATGTATGTACAGTACCAATGCTATATGCATATGAACAGTATGATGCTACGAGCGTGTAGACATTATAATGCTATGAGCATATGAACAGTATAAATATTACAAGCTAAAATACAGCATGTAATAAGCGTATGTACAGTATAAATGCTATGAGCGTATAAACAATATAATGCTATGGGTATATGAACAGAATAAATGCTATGAACATACGGACAATATAAATGCTATGATCGTGTGAACAAAATAAATCTATGAGCGAATGTACCGTATAAATGCTATGAACGCATGTACGGTATGAATGTTATGAACATATGTACAGTATGAAAGCTATGAATGCATGTACGGTATAAATGCTATGAGCATATGTACAGCATGGATGCTATAAGCATATGAACAGTATAAATGCTACGAGCTAATGTACAGCATGTAATGAGCTTATGTACAGTATAAATGCTATGAGCGTATAAACTATTTAATGCTACGGGCATTTGAACAGTATAAATGCTATGAGCATATGGACAATATACAGTCATGGCCGTAAATCTTAGCACCCCTGAAATTTTTTTAGAAAATGAAGTATTTTTCACAGAAAAGGATTGCAGTAACACATGTTTTGCTGTACACATGTTTATTCATTTGTGTGTATTGGAACTAAACAAAAAAAGGGAGGAAAAAAATGCAAATTAGACATAATGTCACACCAAACTTCAATAATGGGCTGGACAAAATTATTGGCACCCTTTCAAAATTGTGGAAAAATAAGATTGTTTCAAGCATGTGATGCTCCTTTAAACTCACCTGGGGAAAGTAACAGGTGTGGGCAATATAAAAGTCACACCTGAAAGCAGATAAAAAGGATAGAAGTTCACTTAGTCTTTGCAATGTGTGTCTGTGTATGCCACACTAAGCATGGACAACAGAAAGAGGAGAAGAGAACTGTCTGAGGATGTGAGAATCAAAATTATGGAAAAATATCAACAATCTCAAGGTTACAAGCCATCTCCAGAGATCTAGATTAGCCTTTGTCCACAGTGCGCAACATTATAAAGACGTTTGCAACCCCTGGCACTGTAGCTAATCTCTCTGGGTGTGGACGGAAGAGAAAATTTTATGAAAGGTGTCAACACAGGATTGTCCGGATGGTGGATAAGCAGCCCCATACAAGTTCCAAAGATACTCAAGCTGTCCTGCAGGCTCAGGGAGCATCAGTGTGAGCGCGAACTATTCGTCAACATTAAAATGAAATTAAACACTATGGCAAGAGACCCAGGAGTGCTGACACAGAGACATTAAAAAGCAAGACTACTTTTTGCCAAAATGAACTTGAGTTAGCCAAAATCCTTCTGGGAAAACGTCTTGTGGACAGATGAGACCAAGATAGAGCATTTTGTAAAGCACATCATTCTACTGTTTACCAAAAATGGAATGAGGCCTACAAAGTAAAGAACAGTACCTACAGTGAAATATGGTGGAGGTTCAATGATGTTTTGGGGTTGCTTTGCTGCCTCTGGCACTGGGTGCCTTGGAATTGTGCAAGGCATCATGAAATCTGAGGACTACCAATGGATTTTGGATCGCACTGTACAGCCCAGTGTCAGAAAGTCAGGTATGCGTCCAAGATCTTGGATCATCCAGCAGAACAATGACTCCAAACATACTTCAAAAAAGCACCCATTAATGAATGGCAACAAAGCGCTGGGGCGTTCTTAAGTGGCCAGCAATGAGTCCAGATCTATATCCCATTGAACACCTGTGGAGAGATCTTAAAATTGCTGTTGGGAAAAGGCACCCTTCCAATAAGAGAGACCTGGAGCAGTTTGAAAAGGAAGAGTGGTACAACTTTCCGGCTGAGAGGTGTAAGAAGCTTATTGATGGTTATAAGAAGCGACTGATTTCAGTTATTTTTTTCCAAAGGGTGTGCAACCAAATATTAAGTCATCAAAGTTGACTGCCACGTCTGAAAGCGAAAGTAAATGCTTCCCGGCAGCTCAGTCGGGCTGATTGGGACATCGCGATAAAATGTTCCGATCAGCTGGGACGCAGGCGGAGGTCTCCTTACCTGACTCCGCGACGTCCGATCGTCAATTGATTGCTCCAAGCCTGAGCTACAGGCTTGAGCAATCAAGCCCCTATCTCACTGATCCATGCAAAGCTATTGCTTTGCAGGGATCAGCATAAGAGATCCGTGTGTGCAGTGTTATAGGTCCCTATGGGAGCTATAGTACTGCAAAAAAAAAGTTAAAAAAAAAAAAGTTAACAAAGGTAATTTATCCTTCCCTAATAAAAGTTTGAATCACCCCCCTTTTACCATAAAAAAACTGTGTAAATAAAAATAAACATGTGTGGTATCGCCGCTTGCAGAAATGTCTGAACTATAAAAATATATTGTTAATTAAATCATACGGTGAGTGGCGTGCGCGCAAAAAAATTCCAAAGTTCAAAATAGTGTATTTTTGGTCATTTTTTATATCATGAAAAAAATGAATAAAAAGTGATCAAAAAGTCCAATGAATACAAAAATGGTACTGATAAAAACTTCAGAACACGGCGCAAAAAAGGAGCCCTCATACCGGCCGGTGCGCAGAAAAATAAAAAGTTATACGGGTTAGAAGATGAGAATTTTTAAC
Organism: Hyla sarda; assembly: GCF_029499605.1. NCBI lineage: Eukaryota > Metazoa > Chordata > Amphibia > Anura > Hylidae > Hyla > Hyla sarda. The sequence continues at coordinate 197,432,954 of NC_079191.1, read as the reverse complement.
ATATACATTTTCCTGCATGTAGTTATGATTTTTTTTCCAAAGTACGACAATATCCAACCTATATAAGTAGGGTATCATTTTAACCGTATGGACCTGCAGAATAAAGATAAGGTGTAATTGTTACCGAAAAATTAACTGCCTAGAAACGGAAGCCCCCAAAAGTTACAAAATGACATTTTTTCTTCAAATTTGTCGCACAATGAATTTTTTTCCATTATTCCGTGGATTTTTGAGTGAAATGACTGTCACAGCAAAGTAGAATTGGTGGTGCAAGAAATAAGCCATCATAGGGAATTTTATGTGCAAAATTGAAAGCGTTATGATTTTTAGAAGGTGATGAGGAAAAAAGGAAAATGCAAAAACCCTATGTCCTTAAGGGGTTAAAAGATACAACCTCACCCTCAGATCCCGACCTGGGAAGTCCCTGAGCGCCAGAGGCTTCTGGAAGTGGGTTAACAAAACCTGTTTGTCAAGGAACTGCCTTGACTGGGTCCTGATCTCCCACACTCCCAGACCCCACCGATGTATCGCCTTCAGAGTTCCATGGGGCGTACGGAGGTCCTTCACTCGCCCTCCTCTCTCCCATTCCTGGAAGAAAGGACGAAAGCATTCCCTGCAGGAGATTACCCACGGAGGAGTCCTCTCTTTCCAGAGATTTGCGATGTTAGCTTTCAAGAAGGTGTTCGTAAAGAACACCACAAGGTTTACCATAGATAAACCCCTTAGTCTCCTTGTGCGGTACGTAACCTCCCTCTTGACTAGGTTCATCCTATTCCCCCATAACAGTTGGAAAAACAGGCTGTAGATCCTAGTGTAGTAAGCCTCTGGCAAGATACATAAGCTGCCCAGATAGATAAACAAGGGGAGCAGGTACAATTTGATCAGGTGTACCCTTTCCCTGGGGGTCATAGACCAACTCTTCCACTGGTCCACCTTCTGGGCGGCATCCTGGAGCTTACCATCCCAGTTTTTGGTGGGATAATCATCCTGACCGAATGTGATGCCCAAAACTTTTGCTGACTCTTGGGGCCCTGGGAGGGTGTCCGGGAGATCAAACGTGGGATCCCCCCCTCCCATCCAGAGACTCTCACACTTACCCCGGTTGATCTTAGACATGGATGCCTCCGAGTAGCGGCCCACCTTCGACATCACCACATCAACAAAAATAGTGACATCGTCAGCGTCCGCCACCACTGTCTGGGTGACATCCAGCTCCGCCAGACTAATCCCGATTCCCGCCAATGATTCACGACTCACCTTCCTAAGGAAGGGACTGATCACTAACATATATAAGGGCTGGCTCAAAGGACAACCCTGACGGACTCCGGACCCCACCTCAAAAGAGCGGCCAGACCACCCGTTCACCAGCGGAAAACTCTCTGCCCCTGCATACAAGATCTTAAAGCCAATTAACAAAAGTACTCGGTAAGCCATATCTCAGGAGGACGGACTAGAGGTACTCGTGGTTCACCCGATCAAATGCTTTGGCCTGATCCAAGGACAGCAAGTACCCCTTCCAGAGACCTGCACTACTCCAGTCCACTGCCTCCCTGACACTAAGCACAGCACTTAAGGTGCTTCGACCTGGAACAGAGCAGTGCTGAGCCTCCGAAAAGAGCCAGGGTGCAAACTTCACCAACCGATTAAACAGTATCTTAGCTGGAAGCTTCCTGTCTGTATTGAGAAGAGCTATGGGCCTCCAATTCTCAATACGGCTGGGATCTTTGCCCTTTGAGAGAAGAATCAGGGCTGACCTCCTCATTGACTTCGGCAGAGTGCCCGAGGAGAGACACTCATTGAATACCTCAGTCAAGAGGGGAGCTAAAGACTCCTTAAAGGTCCTGTACCACTCAGATGTTAAGCCATCCTGACCTGGTGACTTCTTAGGGGCAAGCCCCTCGATCGCCAGTCTCACTTCCTCTTCCCTGATTTCTTCTGCCAAACCATCAAGAGAGGGGTCTACCCCTGGCTCAGGAATGGTTTCAGCCAGGAAAGCCGACATCCTGTCTCGATCTAGATCCTTCCTCCCCAAGAGGTGCGAGTAGAAGGATTTGACAACCTCCAAGGTCCCTGATCTTGACCGATTCAGAGATCCTGTACTATCAATCAGTCCTGAAATTATTTTACTACTCACTGACATCTTACAGTTTCTGTAAGGGTCGGGCGAGCGGTACAACCCGAAATCCCTCTCAAAAACCAAACATGCGTACCTATCGTACCGACACCTCATCAGCAAGGATTTCACTCTGGAGATACCCTCTTGGCTACCTCCAGTCGAAACGAGAAGTTCGCGTTTCCTCCTCAGACCCAGATACAAGCGGTACCTGTTCAGGGACCTGAGGCTCGAGAGCTGGCGGAAGAACCCCGCAACCCGCTTCTTGAATATCTCCCACCGCTACAGCTTATTACTACAAAGATCCAGTAAAGGTATCTGACTCTGAAGAAAATCCTCAAAGGACTGTCTTAAATTTGCTTCCTCCAGGAGGGAAGAATTCAGCTTCCAATAACTTTTTCCCATCTGGGCGTCTCTGAAACATTCAGGGAAAACAAAATCATACAGTGATCGGAGAATTCCACCTCAACCACGGACACTGCGGAAGAGACGGCTTCCTCCTTTAAATAAAACCTATCTATCCTAGACCTGCGACTACCTTGATAATAGATGAAACCCACGTTGCCAAAGGAGCTCCGGATGTGGGCGTCTGTTAGGCGAGCTTCTCTAGCTATGCTAATCAGTGCCACACTATCGCAAGTAAGCGGACCATTGGAGCCTCTCCTATCTTGGGACCTCATGACATTATTGAAGTCCCCTCCAAAGATCACTTGCCGACTTGTAAAAAGAAAGGCCTTAATCCTCATAAAGAGATCTTTACGGCCCCGCTTAGTTTGTGGGACGTAGATGTTAATGAGCTGGAGCTCTTCTCCCTTCATGAAGACATCTAAGATTAGGCACCTCCCCATTTCTAATTCAATAACCCGTCGGCATTCAACAGGAGCGGTAAAAAGGACCGCCACCCCACTATACGACTTAGCCGCAAGAGACCGGTGGGAGGGACCAGGCCTCCACTCTCTTCTGGCTTTTACCAGAGAGGCTAGATCTGACAACCTGGTCTCCTGTAAAAAGAAAATGTCGGCTTCAACGCGGCCGAGAAAATCAAAGGCTGCAAATCTAGCCGTATCAGACTTTATGCTGGCACAATCAATAGATGCCAGCGTCAATGGGGTGAGTGCCACCATACAGGGTGATTAAATTAGTTGGCCACACCCTTTACTTTAATTTTCCCTTCTTTTTTGCCCCCTCATCCCCCGAAGATGATGAGAGGGCAGGACCACTCTTGGATATTTTTTAGATTCAGATAGATCCATGTTATCCCTGTCTCCGTCCGGCCCCAGTCTAGCCCTGCCCTCTGAGGAAGGTACCTCAACAGGACAGGGCCCAGTTCCCCCCAGAGGCTCCTTCTCCCTAGGCACCTCGCCCTCACCTTCCCTTCTCTGTGAAGCCTCCTGATCTCCTCATCCAGCACGTTCTCCTCCAGGGCCCAGCTTTGGGAGCAGGGGCTGGAGCTACCCCCGTCACCTGGGCACTCTCCAGCTCCCTACTCCTCCTATGATTTTCCTCCCGCCTTAGTTTGGCAGGGCCCTTTTTCCTCCTCACTAGCCCTGTTGCGTCCCCATCCCTGCCCGTACCCTCCCCAGCCGAGGCAACTTCACAGCTCTCCTCATCCGGAGCGGCCGCTGCACGGGCGAAGGTGCTAGGACAACGGCTAAAAGGGTGTCCGAGGACACCACACAGGTGGCACCAGATCTGCCTACAGGTTGCGGCCAGATGTCCCACCCCACCAAAAAAACGCAGACCTGCGCAGTATAGGTTGCGCTAAAATGGGTGGGGCTGCCACCTGGTAGAAGACCTGGATCCTATCACGTCCAAGGAAGGCGGCTGACAGAATGTAGGCAACCGTACTCCCAGAACGCTTGAGTTTGACGGAAAATGTCCAAGCCCCAGACCAGATCCCGTGCTCATCAAAGTTTTTCTTGGGCATGTCCGTCACATCCCCATACTGTCCGAGCCAGGTCATGATGCCATAACAAGAAAGCGACTCGTTACGGGTCAAACCGTCACTTTCTTGACAGAGTTCTGACAGGAAATTGCCTTTACGGCGAAATCCCGCAAGCCGGGCTCGCTCTTCGTAGTTTGACCAGAAGAGTTCAAGACCCTCTGGTCGAACGAAACTAACGTCACCAGGTTAGATGCAGGTAAAATCAACTTCTTTATTGAAGAGACAAACAGCGGCTTGCTTGTGCGGGGGAGCAGGTGAACAAGCATGCAGGGGGGAAGGAAAGAGGCGATGGACCATATCGTGCACGTAGCACTTCGTCAGGCCATTCGTCATGCCGCTGAGGGGAGGGTTCTTATACCTGCAGCCGCAGGTGAGAACCATGGTAACATACAAACAACCAATATTGTGCATGTTGTATGAAAAACAGATAAAAACAATTATCAGTGTAATTAAAACCAAACCCTTTTCAGCATTAGTGAAACACATATAAGTCAAAACGCAATATTCATGCTATTTTACAATAGAGCAGCAGACCCAATCTCACTCCGTTCATTTAACCCTAGGTTACCCAGGGCATCGGTGCAGATAATCCACCTCGCTTCCCTCTTGAGAAGCACCTGACTTTTATCCCGTATACCTGTAGTACCATCTAACCTCTCTAAGCCTGCAAATTTCATAGCCTTTGCATCTCCTCCATGGTAGTCACGCATGTGAGTGAAGAATTGTGTGGCACCCACTCCTGTGGTTAACGATCTGACATGTTCGCGTATTCTGTGGAAGAGAGGTCTAATGGTCTTACCAATATAACACCTTCCACATTCGCATGTCAGAGCGTAGACCACATGCGTGGATCTGCAAGTAATACATTGATTAACTTTAACATTGTATCCTCCCAATTTGTAAAACCTCTGTTTCAAGTTGAATTTACAAAAGGAACAAAATTTACACTGAAAATTGCTTAGGGGTCTACCCTCCGATAACCAATCCTTCTTCTTATCAAGATGTCTTTTTTTGTGTGTTTTGATATAATCATGTACTGTCCTATTTCTTCTATATGTAATGATAGGAGGTTTTACCGTATTTGCTGTAAGATCACTGTCCTGTTGTAATATGTACCAGTATTTTTGAATGACTTTTTTAATTGTTTCATTCATGGGTGTATTGTTGAATGTAAATACAAATCTGTTCTCTTTATCCTTCAGTTTTTTTGTCAATAGCCTGTCTCTAGGGATCTCATTTATTCTGTCCCTTGTCAGATGTCACTCGCCCTTAATTACATCTGGAGGAGGAGCTCAACCACTTTAGCGCGAGGTGGACACGCATCCTTCCCCCTCCAAATCAGACAGACCACATTCCTACGGTTATTGTCCTGCTCAGGTTTCGGGAGGGACCAGACCACCTCCCCATTCCGCTCTCAGAAAGCCCCCAAACCATGCCTTTCTATCCAGAAAGACAGGTCGACCTCACCCCTTCCCTCTACCTGGATCGACCTGTCACCCCTGCGTAGATCCTCCAGGAGGCGCTGTTGCAAATGGCCCCCAGGGCTGGACGGAGATGGGGACCCCCCTGAACTCCCGGCAGCGACATTAGCATAGCTCCTAGGAGCAGTCACTACCGGGGGGCAGCCGGACCAGACCCAGAACCACCAATAACACCATTTACACCACTACTCTCATCCTCTTTATTTCCATCCATTCTACTACCACTCCCATCAACATTCACTCCACTGACACTCCCACATGCTCTCCTCTCACCCACAATACTACTACACCCATCAATCTCACATCCTGCACTCTTGTCCTTACTAATAGATTCTGGGCTGGCTGGGACTTGTAGTGTTGCTGGTCTTAGTATTGTCTTTTGTGCTGGATTAGCCGCTGCTGGGGTCGACGCAGATGGCTTCTCCTCCATGGCTGATGTTACATCCTGATCCTGGGGCTGCCCCACCGGGCGCACCCCAGCTCCTCCCACAGCACCTGCTTTGCCCGACCGCATGGGCTCTGTGGACGATCCCGGCGCCTGGACACTCCCCCCCCCCCCTCTCAGGGGAGTGCCCCGCAGCGGCGGTAATGCCCACAGCACTGGAGGAACCCCCCCCCCCGAGCACACGGCGGCATAACTCTCCTCTGGCACTTGGACACGCCCCCTGCCACCCTGGGGCGGTCCTGTAGTGCCAGGGCTACCCACCATGAGCCCAACCTGCCCCTCCCTACTGGCAGGATGGGTGGGCTTTACATTTATTGCGTCCGCAGCCATTTCTGACGCCATGCTGTACCCCCCCCATGCTGGCTCCATTCCACCACAGAAATGGGGTCTGGCAGTCTGGGGGGCCCAGCAGTCTGAACCAGCTTTGCAGCTGGCCCGACTGCTGGAAAGGAACAAGCATGTACGGCACTGTCTCCTGGGTCTTCTGCTTTTTAGATTTACGCTTCACTGCCACATCTTCGCACTGGTCATCTACAAAGGTAAAGTTCTGGAGGTGGGCTGGGGACTCCTGCATAACAATGGCCCTAAATAATCCCCCAGCCTCACTCTCCAGTTCATCCTCCTCACATTCACTTAATGGAAGTGCCACCTGGGCTTGCTCTATGTAGCTGTCCTGGATGTTATAGAGAGTAACTACAGCATCCACCTCCACCACTTGTGCTCTTTTCCCCACCTTCTCCTCCTCCTCCTTTACACCACCATCCACACTTTCTTCACCGCCACTACTCTCCCCATCATCCACCTCCACCTTACCTGGGGATTTCATGGCGGCAAACCGATCAAGCTTTTCCCTTAAGAGACCGCTCCCCTCCTGGACCTCTGCTCTTCTCTCCTCTAGCTTTGTTATCTCAGCTTTAAGGGCCGTGATCTTCTTTTTCAGCTCTGGCCTGTTTCTCTTGGACCCAGAGTTTGCCAGACTCCCATGCAGGTCTTCTCTCACCAACCTCAGCTCTTTGCCACACTGGTCGTATTCCGCAAAACGTGTGGTCATGTGGGAGCAGTAAGTGGAGCTGGACTCCTTGGGCCCTCTCTCAGCCCAAAACTCCACGCTTCTCCTCCTTGCCTTTCTCCCACCGCTGCACTTCTGGCTGGCACCCGTCGCCTGGAGAGCAGAGCCTGCATTGCTGCAGACTCTGCTGGATCTTCTCCCTCCAGCCGGAAAAATGGCTGTTGCTGTTTTCTCTTCACCCCCGCCAGCCTGGAAGAAAGGGAAGTGGAGGCCGGGGACATCCGGGGCTCCATGCAGGGAGGCTCTCCCCAGGAGCCTGCCACACTCCTGGGAAGGCTGTTGGATCACCTGCTCTGGTCTGATCTGCTGGAAGTTTGTGGAGCTCAACAAGGGACACATCCGTACACTGTTCACACTGAAACTGCTCTGGACTGCTGTGTTCACAGGATGTGCTCTCTGCTGACACCTCTGTCTATGTCAGGAACTGTCCAGAGCAGGAGAGGTTTGCTATGGGGATTTGCTCCTACTGGACAGTTCCCGACATGGACAGAGGTGTCAGCAGAGAGCACTGTGGTCAGACAGAAAAGAAATTCAAAAACTTCCTCTATAGTATACAGCAGCTGATACATACTGCAAGGATTAAGATTTTTAAATAGAAGTGATTTACATATCTGTTTAACTTTCTGACACCAGTTGATTTAAAAAAAATTGTTTTCCACTGGAGTACCCCTTTAAGGCCAAAATGGGCCTGGTCCTTGAGGGGTTGATGCAGCTTCCATAATCTCATGCCAACTCCCTTCTAACATTCACACATGGGCGTTGCTTCTTGTGCTCAACCAGATCATAATGATTACAAAATTAACCAAAATAACATTTTTCACAGACATTTTTTTAAATATAACACAGAAAAAAAAACATCTACCAACCATCCACTACTCCATCCAACTTGACCATCCAGGGTTGCACGGCAGCTTCACATAACTGTTTGTTGCTATGTAATGGTATTTTAGCAGCTGCTCTCTCGATCCGATGCTTGGATCTGGCAGAAATCTTTCTCAATGTGCCTTTACCTGCACCAATCTGTCTATGCTCTGAATTAGCCAAAAATCCCTTAACCCCTTAAGGACTGAGCGTTTTTCCATTTTCAGTTTTTCCTCCTTACCTTTAAAAAATCTTAATCTTAAATCTTAATCTTTTCAATTTTGCACCTAAAAATCCATTTGATGGCTTATTTTTTGCACCACCAATTATACTTTGTAATGACATCAGTCATTTTACCCAAAAATCGATGACGAAATGAAAAAAAAATATCATTGTGCAACAAAATTGAAGAAAAAAAGACGCCATTTTGTAAATTATGGGGGCTTCCGTTTCTACGCAGTACATTTCTTGTTTAAATTGACACCTCTCCTTTATTCTGTAGGTCCATGCGTTTAAAATGATATCCTACTTATATAGGTTTGATTTTGTTGTACTTTTGGAAAAAATCATAATTACATGCACGAAAATTTATACTTTTAAAATTGTCCTCTTCTGACCCCTATAACTTTTTTATTTTTCCGCGGTATGAGGGCTCAAATGATCTTTATTTACTTATTTTTCTTCACTTTTTTTTTTTTTTTGCAATGTTATAGCCCCCACAGGGGACTATAACATGCATTACACTGATCTCTTACACTGATCAGTGCTATGCCATAGTCATTCGGCGATCGGACAGCAGGGAGGCAGGTAGGGATCCTCCTCGCATCCTGCAAGCTGATTTCACCTTGGCGGTTCCGAACAGCACCACTGAGCTAACCGCCAATTTTTACTTTCATTTTAGACTCAGCATTCAAGTTTGATCGCCGCTTCTGAAAAGTGAATGCCAAACGTCATCCCGATCGGCAATGTCCGGCATTAGTCGTGGGTCCTGGTTGCTTATAGTGGGTATGATGCACGCTCACCTGCTGAGCACATGTCATACCTCAGGAGGTGCAAATGGATGGAAATGTATGTACATTTGTGGCAAGGGGTTATTAGTGCGATGATCACGCTTACGTTTTTGTAAAATATCAAAATATCTAATGTTTTCATACCTCGTCTAAGGCATTGAACTATTTCACTCTTTTCGGCTGCAGAAGGATCCTTTTTCTTTCCCATATTGCTTGAAAATGGTGCTCTGCTTAAAGGGGTATTCCAGGCAAAAACATTTTATCCAAAGGATAGGGGATAAGATGTCTGATCGCGGGGGGCTCGCCGCTGAAACCTGAATTTCTGAAAGTGGAGAAGCAGCTCCCGCATAGAATGCGGGTGCTGCAGGGAGATCGCAGGGGTTCCATCGGCTAGCCCCCCACGATCAGACATCTTGTCCCCTATCCTTTGGATAGGGGATACAATGTTTTTACCCGGAATACCCCTTTAATAATGTGGAATACCCACCTTTAGTAGTTTTTCCTTAAATTGGGCTCACCTGGCAATCTAATAATAACAGGTATCCGAGATTGTTTTCAGTGATCAAAAGAGCCCTGAGACACAATGTTATCCATGAGTTAAACTGAAAAATAAAATATTTAACCAATTAAGGACTCAGCTTTTTTCCATTTTTGCACTTGTTTTTTCTTTACCTTTTAAAAATTATAAACTTTGCAATTTTGCACCTACAGACTCATATGAGGGCTTATTTTTTGCTCCACCAATTCTACTTTGTAATGTCATCAGTCATTTTACCCACAAATCTATGGCGAAACAAAAAAAAAATTGTGGGACAAAATTGAAAAAAAGCACACGCCATTTGGTAACTTTTGGGGCTTCCATTTCCATGCAGTGCATTTTTCAGTGAAAATAACACCTTATCTTTTTTCTCTAGGTCCATCAGGGAGCGTTATCAAAACCTGTGGAGAAGATAAGTTGACTAGTTGCCCATAGCAACCAATCAAATTGCTGCTTTTATTTTTCAGATTTTTAAGATTTTTAAGAATGAAAGAAGTTATCTAATTGGTTGCTATGGGCAACTGGGCAACTTTTCCCCTGAACAGGTTTTAATAAATCTGCCCACATATGATAAAATGATACCCTACTTATATAAGTTTGATTTTGTTTTACTTCTGGAAAAAATCATTTAAAAATGTCCTCTTCTGACCCCTATAACTTTATTATTTTTACGCATATAGGTATGTATGTAAATTTTTATCGGTACCATTTTTGTTTTGATCTGACTTTTTGATCACTTTTTATTCATTTTTTATGTTACAAAAAGTGACTTTTGAATTTTTTTTAACGTGTTAATTATATTAAATTATTTCATTATATTATATTTTTATAGTTCGTACATTTATGCACGTGGTGATACCATATGTTTATATGTATTTTTATTTACATAGTTTTTTGTTCATGGGAAAAGGGGGTGATTCAAACTATTATTAGGGAAGGGGTTAAATCACATTTATTAACTTTTTTTATTTATACTTTTTTTTTCAATGTTATAGCCCCCATAGGGGACTATAACATGCAGTACATTAATTGCAGGCACTGATCAATGCTATGCCATAGCATTGCATTGATCAGTGTTATCGACGGTCGATTGATCAAGCCTGGATCTCATCCTCCTCGTGTGTCCTCAGCTGATCGGGACACCGCGGTTTCACTGTGGTGGTCCCGATCAGCCCGACTGAGCTGTGTGTGTGTGTGTGTAAGGCTACAGTAGCCTGTGTTTGTGGGAAGGACATATGGCTCACCTCTCAGATGCGCCACGGGTTCTTCACAGGAAGAGGAAGTCACGTAGCAAGTCAGCTGACACACATCAGCTGGCCAGAGCTCCGGAACAACAGCGGCAGAGGTAAGAGCTGCGTCTACCCGGTCCTTGCAGCGGGCTGATGAGATTCGTTATCATCCAAGCTTTCACCCGCCTACAATGGACCAAGGTAGCAACGCAAGTTAGTCAGTATGCCCCTATAATTTATGACGGCTCGGTCTATCCTCCGCCGCAGCCATGCTACAGCATGGTAATTTCACAAACAAATGCTTTTATGAGGTCTGTTACGTTCATACAGCTTTAACAACGCACCAGTTCTGGAGTCTGTGAGGTTACACATGGCACAAATCAGTCTGGTCTGAGGTCTTGTTATTTGTGGAAGTCACGGTTCACTTGATTTGAAGTCTTGTTACATAGCCGGTGTCACTGGTTAACTGATCCGAGGTCAATGTCAAGCGTCACCTATTCTGAGGTCTCATCTTACGGTGCATTATTTTCAAGGGTATTAACCCGTAGTTCCTTACGTTCTAGGTGCTATAGTTTCCTTGATTCCAATTTTTTTTCATAACAAGATACTGCGCTAGTTACGTTATTTTCATATGCCAGTTAGTCGCCTTTTCTTTGAGGTCACACTCTAGCTGTATCTAGGTGGTACCTATGCCAGTTTCTTAAATACGGTGCATATTCACCTTAAGCCATACGTGCTATGCACATATACATCTCTGATGTGTGCATGGGGCTTAGTTATATGAAAATTGTGCATATACAATCGGTCTTGACAGCTTGCTAAGGTTGTATTTTCCGTTAAAGAATTTTATCATTTATTCGTGTATTGATATATTACTAAAGTCGGTCATAGAAAGTCACTCTTACAGGATTATTATGTAAAAAAAAAGATCTTTACACTTTTTACACGCAATCCGATTCTTGACGTGTCTGGCAAGCTGCTGAGAGGTGCTATCAGGTTCCACATGGTCAATTCTGATATGTGGGTCTTTCGTTCCAGAATGTAGTCTCTTGATTAGTAGGTGTGGTGGCATAAGTATACATAAAATTGTAGATTTATGTCTGGTTCAGCTGTAAGTCTTTTTTCATTTTTTACAGGTTCTCATTCCTTCACGTATTCCTGTGGCTCTATCATTTAGGTAAAGTGTAGTGCTGGGTTGTTATATTATGAAGTGACAGCATTAACATATCATTTCTGTAGGTGAGTGAGTTGGAAGTCGGTGCATACCTAGGATATACAGTCTTGAGCAAGGATTAGCTATTACAGGTGCCTACAGGTAAGCTAGGGTTGTTTTAGGTAATATTGATTAGTCATGCGGTTATATATTCTTCTATTTTATTGTTCTATTTTAGGGTTTTTTCGCTTCACGGCTAAGCGGATTCTTCAGTATCCTTTCTTTTACATCCAGCAGGTCTAATTCTACTGAGTCCTGCCTCTGCCCCCGTCGTGCACGTGAGGAAGTAAAAGCAAAACTAACAGCCATGCAGGTAAGCCGCTGACCCAGTGTATGTCAGTAACCGGAGGTTCCCGGGGCGGCACCCAGCTCTGACTTACCAGAGAGCTGGATGCACGCCAACCGGAAGGAGCCCCACTGTGCGGAGGGCGCTGCCCTAACTTACCCACTTGACTTGCGGTACGCGCGCCGCAGCCCCACGCCGACTGACTGGAGTGGTGAGCTGTTAGGTCCGGATCCATAATGAGGCCGGATGGAGACAGCGCCGATGTCAGAGGCCAGGTATGAAGCCCCGGACGTTTATAAAGCCCAGTAGCCCCTCCCATAAATGCAGGCTAGGTTAGCATTAATATATATATATATATATATATATATATATATATATATCGCCAAAGCAATTGGGCTGGAAACAATGGAGCACATTGGTTACATAGTGTGGCTGTGATATGACACAGAGACCCGAAAGTAGTTATAATTCCTAATATGTTGCAGTGTTAGATTGATGAGTACTACAATGGAGTATTGTTTTGGAATGAATAATCCACTTGTTTATCGGTCATTGTGAGTATAAATTATGCTGACTGATGGTGGAGGTGACAGGAAGAAGTGACCTAACCCAAACAAACCATATAAATACCCCTGCAGGACCACGTGGTGGATGACATGCCTTACAATCCTCCTGAAGACACGGTGGTACAGACAGATATGTTGAGGGGGGCATTTTGATTTTGTTTTTAATTTCGGTGTATACTGTGCCTAAGTAACAGAGGTCTGCAGCTGTATATTAGTAGATGGTTAAAAACATGAGCATACTATATGCCAGTACAGGCTGCATATCCTACAGCACAGGAATACTGTGTTTTATTCACCTTTGATGAATATATATCTTTATGAGCTACATTAAAAGTTTCTCAATTCATTAAGGGTATTGTACCCCCGGCTTTGGCCTTGGGGTAGTGAGTAGTTTAGGATGAGTAATATAGTGCAAATGATCTATTGTTTTGTTCAATACATTGAACAACTTTTGGTGACTTTTTGTGGTCAGATTTTAGGTAATATACCAGATATTTAGTAGTAATACTCCATTGTAAATAACCACAATGACCATTATATAGAATATATCTCTTGACTACTCAGAATTCGGTGATTTCTAATAAACAATTGGGCAAATATATAATAAAAAATTACTTTCTAGAAATAATTCTTCATTTTAAAGCATTAGAAGCCTTTTTAGTTCTATAAGAGATAGGCTGAATGGACCCTATCCATCTTGCTAAACTAGATTTATGATCTTTCTCTCACATCCTAAATAATATAATTTTCATGCAGAGTTTTGTGTGATAAGGGCACAGCAGAAAGAATTGAGATGAAACCTGATCTGCAAAATGTGACCATGCTTACAAATAATGCATGCAATCTGTTTGTTGAATATATTGTATGGAGGAATATAGGAATGTATTTATTGCTTCCACAGTCAAGTCTGTGCTTCTTGATAAATGTGCCACATTTCTAAAAAAAATGTTGCTGAGAATGTGCCAATTTTCATGCTCAAAACCAGGACTTTTGTGTACACAATGTTTCACATTGGGGAAGATTATGCTATTTATTTTGCACGGCATAAATTACACCAATATCTATCGTGTGAGTTCTATGCGGGCAGTCTGCTGATTCTTAGACGCTGGTATGGATATTATTTGTTATCTAGTTAGCCTTATGAGGTTTCCTAGCAACATGGGAGACGTGTTTTGCAAGCATAGGTATATTTACATATTTACTGCTATGCTTTGGTATCATGTGGTTGCTTAGCATCTAAGGCTACTTGTGACATCCGAGGAGGTACATAGTGATTTGTATTCTTCCCTAAACCTTTTTCATGCTGGTTGACGTTTAAAACGAATGCAGGGCTTATTTGACATGAATAAAAACCTTTAGCACAGCACAAGTGGTAAATAAAAGTTCATTTTATTTATAAAATACATACAGAATAATACACACAGACTTAAAGGGAGAAATCATTGAGATGACAAAACATAGAAACGGGCAGTGTAAATGGATACATTAAGAAATCTCACAAACAAATTGGTTCCTGTTCTGCCTATAGGGACTGTTGTTAATTTAGTTATTAGTGCTACATTTTGGGATGTTCATTCTACGTTTCTTTACGGTGTCCCTGCAGTTATTATTGCTGTATAATCTTTTTTTACCCCAGAGGATGGATGTACAGATGTACGTCTTGAGTACTCTTCTGTTGGATGAAGTGGGCTCAGGAGATGAGCGCACATTATACCCAGTGGGTCCTGACTGCTATCAGATAACCAGCCCAATCTGCGAGGTTCTGCATAAGCTGTGGGTCCTAACTGCTGATAGCAGCCTGAATCCTCCAGGTATGAACCACACTCAGCTGATCGAGACCACCGCACCACAGCAGAGGTCCTGATCAGCTAAGAGGACAGGCAGAGGTCCTTTACCTAGTGTCAGATTGACATTCCAACACTGCAGACAGCCTCAGCACCCTGTAGCAATGGTGCAACAATAACAATGATCAATTGTTCAGTGTATGCGATAGAAAGACTGGATGTAATGGTCCCTTGAAGGGACTCAAAATTGTGAATAATCCAAAGGATAGGGGATAAGTTTAAGGTCATGGGGGGGGGGGGATGGGGTCCAACCACTGAGACCCCCACAAAGTCCTGCTCATCACCCTGGCAGTCCCCAGGAAGGGATGTTTCGACCACAGCATAAAGCGGAGGCCAAAACGCCCCCTCCATGTATCTCTATGATAGAGCCAGGGATACAGCGTTCAAGTATCTCTCGCATAGAAATACATGGGGCATGTCGGTCGCAGCTTTGAGCAGGCTGACACGTTCCCTTCATGGGGATTGCTGGGGTGCTGTGCAGGAGATCAGTAAGTTATACTGCACTGAAGTACTCCTTTAATAAACGTGAATAAGCTTCTTTCCTAATAAAAGTCTAAATCACCCCCCACCACCACCCTTTTCCCATTTTTCTAATAAAATAATGTAAACAAAAATAGACATAAGGGGGGAGATTTATCAAAACCTGTCCAGAGGAATAGTTGCTGAGTTGCCCATAGCAACCAATCAGATCGCTTCTTTCACTTTTAACAAGGCCTCTGCAGAATGAAAGAAGTGATCTGATTGGTTGCTATGGGCAACCAGTGTGCCTCCAGCTGTTGCAAAACTACAAATCCCAGCATGCCCTAACAGCCTTTGGGCATGCTGGGAGTGTAGTTTTGCAACAGCTGGAGGCACACTGGTTGGGAAATACTGTGCTAGCATATTCAGCATACACATTATGTTGAACCAGTGTTTTCCAACCAGTGTGCCTCCAGCTGTTGCAAAACTAAAACTCCCAGCATGCCCAAAGGCTGTCAGGGCATGCTGGGAGTTGTAGATTTGCAACAGCTGGAGGCACACTGGTTGGGAAACACTGTCCTAGACTATTCAGCATACACATCATGTTACACCAGTGTTTCCCAACCAGTGTGCCTCCAGCTGTTGCAAAACTACAAGACCCAGCATGCCCAAAGACTGTCAGGGCATGCTGAGAGTTGTAGTTTTGCAACAGCTGGAGACACACTGATTGGGAAACACTGTTCTAGCCAATTCAGTATTTCACAAACAAAGAGCAGTGTTTCCCAACCAGGGTGTCTCCAGCTGCAACTCCCAGCATACCCGGACAGCGTTTGGCAGTCTGGGCATGCTGGGAGTTGTAGTTTTGATACAGCTGTAGACACCCTGGTTGAGAAACACTGTATTACCCATGCTACTTTATGAGAGATTTATTCCACCACCAGCTGCCTACCTACCTGAGTGTATTCCCACCTACGTATCTACCTGTCTTACTGTCTTCCTACCTAGCCCTACCTACCGGGCAACCTAGTACACTAACTGGCTACCTACCTACCTACCTGGCAACCTAGCTAACTACCTGCCTACATGTCTTCATACCTACCCGGCAACCTATCTATCTACCTACCTGGCTATATCTACCTGTTTTTTATACCTGACTACGTACCTTGCTATCTTTCTACCAAACTACCTGCCAACCAAGCTACCTACCTATTTGGCTACCAGGCTATCTTTCTACCAAACTACCTGCCAACCTAGCAACTTACCTATTTGGGAACCTGGCTATTTTTCTACCTAACTACCTGGCAACCTAACTGCATACCTACTTGGCTGTCTTCTTTCCTACCTACCTACCTAAATGGTTAGCTACCTACTACTCTATCCAGGGAATTTTTTTGCATCGAAACCCTGTGGTTTCAAGCTACGCCCCTGGGGAGCAATATGAGGGGGGTAATATAGAAAGAGGAGCAATATCAGGGGGTAATATAGAAAGGTGGAGCATTATGAGCAGCATAATATACAATGGGGACAAAATGAGAGGGGATAATATACAATGGGGGTAATAAGAAGGGGTAATATACAATTGGGAGCAATATGAGGGGGATAATATACAATGGCCCTCATTTACTTAGAAAATCGGGTTGTAAGTCTATGTTCCTTTCTTACCCGACTGCTTTTTTCCCCTGGTATTTATTATTATGTCGCATCCTGTTTGTCGCACGTGGGTTTTGTTGGTTTTGGTTTCCAACTCCTCTGAGTTGTCGGGAAAAAATCCACAACAATTCAACAAATTCGGGTTGGAAACCTTTATAAATACGTGGGAAAGCTCAGAAATGTCGGGTTACGCCCCTTTTTTGGGTTTGGGAGAATCCACATCGGGTCCGTCGGGAAAAAATGTTGCATAGTGTCACAGACTGGCGCAGGATGTCTGCGACATGGCGCAGACAAAGATGCGCCAAAAAAAAACAGACAAAACAAGTCGGGTTTACAATAGTAAATGAGGGCCAATGGGGCAAAATGAGGGGCATAATGTACAGTGAAGGGCAATGTGAGGGGCATAAAATACTATGGGGGCAATATGAGGGGCTTAATAACCTATTGCGGCAATGTTTGGGCCTGATAATCTATAGGGACAATGTTGGGACCTAATACTATACAGCAGCACAGAGGGATCTAATACTATCTGGGGCAGTGTAATACATATCGGGGGTTTGTATAGAGTTGAGGACTTTGCTGTAGCGAGAAGCCCAAAATGTTTGTCTGGCAGATTCGGAGAAGACGAGTTGTGATTGGGAGAAATCTTCACGATGACCCAGGACAGATGGAGAAGAAAGAGAAAAGTGAACGACTCTGATCAGAGAAGATGCCCCGTGAGTATATAACTATAATAACCTATATGGTCTGCAGCCCCTGTGTACAGCCGATATCTATTTCTGTATGATCACTGTATAGCGGATATTGGCATTTGTATAGTGGTTTTTATTCAATAACAATATAGGAGTAATAGTCAGTAGTAATGGTAGTTATCATGGTGTGGTAGAATTATATGTCCCTTGTATTGTGGTGTTATTAGTGATACTAGCCTGCGTATAGTGGCTTTTATTTCCTTACAGTATTCACTACAAAATTAATACAGAGTGGCGATATTATTTTATGTTTCTAAGCCCGAGACTAAGATAAAATCTAGTGTGTGCCGCGGGGAGTAGGGGGGCCCAGATTGCAAGCTGTGTAAGGGGCCCCAAAATTTCTGATGGCAGCCCTGCTCCCCCAATACATATGTGCTATTGCCACATGTCCAAACTATAAAAAAAAAAATAATATATATATATATATATATATATATATATATATATACAGCAACAGAAGAATGCAGCAGCACACTGCCAGCACAAAGATAAAGGTGAAACATGAATATGCAGTTAAAACATGGAGAGCTATACAGCTATGGTGTAATAGATGCAAATGTGAAACTATGAAATAGTGAGGCACTTAGCTCGCAAATTTGTCTCCGCCGGCGGTCAAATAGCTTGGACCGTCCCACCGCGATAAGGTGGCCTCATTGGGACGGACCCTACACTGTGAATATGCCTCTGTGTGAACAGTTCAGTAAGCATGGCCGGATCTGGAACATCCAAGACACCTTATATACACACCTGATAGAGGTGGGTGGGGTGCAAGGCCAACATGGAGGTAGCCACTCCCCCGTATGTGCAATACAGACAAAGAATAAGTCAGCCAGCACTTGAGTTGATACCAAACTATTATATGGACCTGTCCTACAGGTGCACGCTACTAGGTTAGATATACAGCAACAGAAGAATGCAGCAGCACACTGGCAGCACAAAGATATAGGTGAAACATGAATATGCAGTTAAAACATGGAGAGCTATACAGCTATGGTGTAATAGATGCAAATGTGAATCTATGAAATAGTGAGGCACTTAGCTCGCAAGGCCACCTTATCGCGGTGGGACGGTCCAAGCTATTTGACCGCCGGCGGAGACAAATTTGCGAGCTAAGTGCCTCACTATTTTATAGTTTCACATTTGCATCTATTACACCATAGCTGTATAGCTCTCCATGTTTTAACTGCATTTTCATGTTTCACCTATATCCTTGTGCTGGCAGTGTGCTGCTGCATTCTTCTGTTGCTATATATATATATATATATATATATATATATATATATATATATATAATATAATGTTAATGAAACCATGCGGTCAATGGTGTAAATGTAAAAAAAAAAAAAGTCCAGAATTGCTGATTTTTGGTCAGCAACATAGAAATGGAAGCCCCCAAAATTAGCAAAATGTTTTTTTCTTCAATCGTGCCCTGCAAATTATTTGTGTTGGTTTCACTGTAGATTTTGTAGTAAAATGAGTGATGTTATTTCAAAGTACAATAGGTGGCACAAAAAAGTGAAATAAAGTGTTATGCCTATTAGAAGACGAGGAGAAAAAAACGAAAGTCCAAAAATGCAAAATATCCCTATGTCCTTAGGTGGTTAAATGGCAGTATTTAATTTCCTTTAAAACAAGATATTTCTGTTCAAGTATAAGGAAAATTGAGAAAATGGAGTTCAAAATGATGAATGAATGAATGAATGCATTCAGAGGATGCATCAGTAATCTAAAGGAGGAAGCAAAAGATATTGTTCAAAGCATGGCAGCTACCTCGCCTCTTCTGGCTTCCTACTTTCCTCTGCTTGACCGTACTGAGCTGCATTTCATTTCAAGAGGCAACATTTTGCAGAAAAGGGTCAAATACGTTATACATGCAGTTTTATACAAGGTGGGTCCCAACCAAACAAATTGGTCATAGTAATATTTGGTCTTTTTGGGGTGTGCTCCTTTCAAAGATGAGGTCTCCTGGGGAGGTTACCATTAAAATATAGGTAGGTTTAGATCGTGAGCCCCAATGGGGAGAAGGGACCTTAAGGACTCAGGGTTTTTAATTTTTGTACTTTCATTTTGTCCTCCTCACCTTCTTAAAATCATAACTCTTTCAGTGTTCAACCTACAGATTTATATGAGGGCTTGTTTTTTGCACTATCAATTTTACTTTGTAAGGACTTTAATCATTTCATCATAAAATCTACGGCAAAAATATATTTGTGCGGCAAAACTGAAAACGTTGAACTTTTGGGGGATTCCACTTCTACACAGCGCAATCCTCAGCAAACATTACACTATATCTTTATTTTGGAGGTCCATAAGATTAAAATGATACCCAAGTTATATAGGTTTGATTTTGTTTTACTTCTTTAAAAAATTACAACTTTTTGTAAAAAAATTAGCATGTTTAAAATTGTCCTTTCTGACCCCTATAATTTTTTTTATTTTTCCGTTAACGGGGATATGTGAGGGCTATTTTTTTTTATTGGTACCTTTAGGTTTTATCGGTACCTTTTTTTTTATGAGACCTTTTGATCGCTTTTTATACATTTTTTTAGTGTATGCAGAGTTACCAAAAATACGCATTTCTGCACTTTTTTATGTATATGTCTTTGTCCGTACGGTTTAATTAATATTATATTTTTATATGGTTGCAAGTAGAAACAGCAGGAGCCGGCACTGGTGTATATAGCTGTATTAGTAAACTCCAGAGCTCAGTAGTGATATACAGTCCACAGAATAAATGTATAAATAGTGGTGCTCATTCCAGGATTAGCATAACAATATGAAACCAGGTGTAGTAGAGATGACGAAGGCACTCACCATATCAGTAAAATACTGTACTTTATTCCAAAAGATAGCAAACATTCAGCAGTGCAGACACGTGGGACACCCTGAAGGTCTAAAGAAGCACTACCAGCGCAAAATAGCTATCACCTCTTGCTGGCATCCCACGTGTCTGCACTGCTGAATGTTTGCTATCTTTTGGAATAAAGTACAGTATTTTACCGATATGGTGAGTGCCTTCATCATCTCTACTACACCTGATTGTATTTTTATAGTTCGGACATTTACGCATGCGGCAATACCACATATGTTTAAGTTTATTTATGTTTACATATTTTTTTTATAAAATGGGAAAAGGGGAGTGATTCAAAGTTTTATTAAGGAAGGGGATAAATCACATCCATAAATATTTTTTTTAACTTTTTTTACACTATTTGGTAGTCCCCATGCAATTGTTAGATTGCATACACTGTTCAATGCTTCAGGCCGCTGAGGCTTCCTGGAGCATCGAGCCACCGATCGAACGGTGAGGAGGCAGGTAAGGGCCCTCCTACTATCCTCTCAACTGATTGGGACCTCGCAATTTTCCCGCGATGGTCCCAATCAACTCGGCTGTGCTGCCGGGAGTGTTTATTTTATTTTAGATGGCCTGATCAACTCTAATTGCGTCATCTAAGGGGTTAAAGGGGTACTTTAATGGAAAAAAAATTTAAACAGAAAGTTAAACAGATTTGTAAATTACTTCTATTAAAAAATCCTAATCCTTCCAGTACTTATCAGCTGCTGTATGATCCACATCCAAAAACAATGGATGCTGGATGCCATACAAGTGATGACAACTTGTCATCAATTGGGGCATCAGTTGCGGCGAGATCTAGGTTGAGTTCACCTATGCCTGATGCCGGACATATGTGAACCCAACCTAAGTAAGAAATCTCACCCCAGAGCTTTATAGACAGTTTAGAAAGTCTGGAAAAACATCAATGCAGATTAGGCACATCAGAATTGTGGTCTATCTCATTTCACAAAAAAAACTTTTAAAAAAATCTGAATATACTCTAAACGGGTTGGAGCACACTGTCGGGTCCTAATTACTTTCAATGGAGTCTGTTAGGTTTCCGTCAGGTGTCTGTTTTATCGCAGAAGCTGAGAAGAGAAAAAAAATACTGCTTGTAGGGTCCCCAAAGGATAGGGGATAAGATGTTAGATCGCCGCGGTCCCACTGCTGGGGATCCCGGGGATCGCTGCTGCGGCACCCCGCCATCATTACTGCACAGAGCGAGTTTGCTCTGTACGTAATGACTGGCAATACAGGGGCCGGAGCAGCGTGACGTCATGGCTCCGCTCCTCATGACATCATGGCCCGTCCCCTTAATGCAAGTCTATGACAGGGGGCATGATGACCGCTACGCACCCTCCCATAGACTTGTATTGACGGGGGTGGGCTGTGACATCATGAGGGGCGGAGCCGTGACGTAACGATGCTCCGACCCCTGTATTGCCCGTCATTACATTCAGAGCGATCTCGCTCTGCGCAGTAATAATAGCAGGGTGCTGCAGTAGTGATCCCCGCGGTCCCCAGCAGCGGGACCTCAGCGATCTAACATCTTATCCCCTATACTTTGGATAGGGGATAAGATGTCTAGGGGCGGAGTACCCCTTTAATTTCTTTTCTGTCTGACCACAATGCTCTGTGCTGACACCTCTGTCCATTTTAGGTACTGCCCAGAGTAGGAGCAAATCCCCATAGAAAAACATATCCTGCTCAGGACAGTTGCTTAAATGGACAGAGGTGCCAGCAGAGAGCACTGTGGTCAGACAGAAAAGAAATTCAAAAAGAAAATAACTTCCTGTGGATCATAACAGCAGCTGATAATTACTGGGAAGATTAAGAAGTAATTTACTAATCTGTATAACTTTCTGCCACCAGTTGATTTTAAAAAAAAAAGTTTTCCAGTGGAGTACCCCTTTAATGCGGGGCATCACTGCAATCGGTGATGTCCGGCATAAGACATGGGTCCCAGTAACTGATAGCGGCTGGGACCACCCCGCTATGATGCGGACTCAGCTGCTGAGTCTGCATCATAAAAGGGGAGCGGGCTCGGGACGCACATGTACGCCCTGCGTCCTTAAGGGGTTAAAGTGTACAGTGCTACGGAATCTGTTTGCGCTATATAAATAAAGAATTATTATTATACTGGCAGCTTTTACTGTGCTCCAACCATTATTACCTACATGACTAACGTCAATACACTCAGTACTGTTCTTCATGTTTTGGAGGCTATGACATCATTCAAAAGTGACAAACATAAAAAAAAGTTGTCCAGCAGTAGTGATGTCGCGAACATAAAATTTTCTGTTCGCGAACGGCGAACGCGAATTTCCACGAATTTCCGCGAATGTGCAAACCTGGCAAACCGCCATAGGCTTCAATAGGCAGGCGAATTTTAAAACCCACAGGGACTCTTTCTGGCCACAATAGTGATGGAAAAAATTTTCAAGGGGACTAACACCTGGGCTGTGGCATGTCGGAGGGGGATCCATGGCAAAACTCCCATGGAAAATTACATAGTTGATGCAGAGTCTGGTTTTAATCCATAAAGGGCATAAATCACCTTACATTCCTAAATTGTTTGGAATAACGTGCTTAAGGTGTGTTAAGTAGTACTATTCCTATCAGTTTAATCCCTGTTACGTCCCCTATCAGGGTACATGTATATAGCATTGATTTTAGGAACCAGGAGATGGAAAAAGATGCTTAGTCGGTCCTCCTACTTAAAATTTGGGGCACTGCACGTGCAATCTAATGTGCCACCACATAGAAGTGGTGTGTTAAGTAGTTCTATTCTTATCAGTTTAATCCCTGTTACGTCCCCTATTAGGTGACGTGTATATGGCATTGATTTTAGGAACCGGGAGATGGAGTGACACTGAGCCCTGCAGGCCCAAAAACTCAAAAGTGTTTTGTAAACTGACTGATTTTATTTCCCAGCCCAAATTTTTTTTTTATTTTTTTTTTTATTTACACTACTGTTACACCAAATATGACTTGCACTGGTGTGACACTGAGCCCTGCAGGCCCAAAAACTCCCAAGTGTTTTGTAAACTGACTGGTTTTATTTCACAGCCAAAAATGTTTATTTTTTTTTCAAATTTACACTACTGTTACACCATATATGAGTAGTACTGGTGTAACACTGTGCCCTTGCAGGCCCTGAAACACTCTTGTTTGATGGAAAGTGACTGATATTATTTCACAGTCAAAAAAGTGTTTTTATTTTTAAATGTACACTACTGTTACACCATATATGAGTAGCACTGGTTTAACACTGTGCCCTTGCAGGCCCTGAAACGCACTTGTGTGATGGAAAGTGACTGATATTATTTCACAGTCAAAAAAGTGTGTGTGTATTTTTTTTTTATTGTACACTACTGTTACACATAGATAATACAAATGTGTTGTACAGCTCACCTCCAATGTTCCCGTGCACGGGTCCGCACTTGGCTCGGTGCTAGTAGCATCGTAAGAGAAGCAAAAGATGATCCAGCACTGGGTAAAAGTTGCAGCTTTATTGGGATTCGAATCCAACATACAAACTTGACACGATAAAATCGACACCCTCCCTCGTCATACGCGTTTCAAGCGCATGCACGCTCTTCCTCAGTGACGTCATGGGTCTGTTGGGCAAGGACTTATATTGTACTGGCTCAGGTGAGAATTAATTAATACCAATTGCACCCTCCTAGATTTTCCTACTTGCCCACTAGGCCACACGACTGCTGGAGACTTTGTGTCCAAATACAAAATCTTAAAAAGAAACATTACTTACATTAAAATAGTACAACACTGTATTCACTCCTATATATATGGCAACACATTAATGTAATTTTGTACAGTTGTTATATATGTTTTTTAAAGTTATTACATATACATTATCATACTTGTCATTGTGTTGTCATTTTAGTACCCTGAAACACACTTTTGTGATGGAAACTGACTGTTATTAATTCACAGTCAAAAAAGTGTTTTTGGAAAAAGAAATGCAGACTGATGTTTGAGCCCTAAAAAGGGCTTTTTTGCGTGCTGTCCTTACAGCAGAGATCAGATGAGTCCTTCAGGACTTTTTTGGACACTGAATACTGTAGTTGCTTGAAAGAAAAAAGTTTTCCACCAGAGTACCCCTTTTAACGAGTGATTCCCAACCAGGGTGCCTCCAGCTGTTGCAAAACACATGGGTGAAAGGAACTGACTGCTATATTACTGCTATATTGCAAGCTATTGTGACAGCAGATATGAGTGGTGCCAGTGGGCAAGTGGGCACAATATACCCTGTGAGCGAGCCTCCTACACGCTGCCAGGCAGGCAAATGCTATTAGAGTACACAGGTGGAAAACAAAAAAATGAAGACTGATGTTTGAGCCCTAAAAAGGGCTTTTTTGGGTGCTGTCCTTACAGCAGAGATCAGATTAGTGCTTCAGGTGTGTAGTGGACCCTGAATAAACCACCTAGCTATCGCTTTCCCTATTAAATGAAGAGCAGGTTCACTATCCCTCCTCTCTCTAACATGCAGCTTCAGAATGAAGCTAAAATGGAGTCCGTGAGAGAGGTGGGAGAGTCTGGAAGGGTGGGTCTGCTGCTGATTAGCTGTAATGTGTCTGATCTGCTGACTGTGACACACAGGGTCAAAGTTTACTGCAACGATGATGAATAGGGGGCGGACCGAACATTGCATATGTTCGCATGGCGCTGCGAACAGCGAACAAGCTATGTTCGCAGGGAGCCGTTTTGCCGGCGGACAATTCGCGACACCTCTATCCAGCAGCTTCAGACCTTCTTTTTGGAGAAGATATGAGGAGATACAAATCCATTAATAATTACTTTATCAGAACCTTAATCATGCATTGAACATGCTGCTTCAGAAACTGAGGGGGGGGGGGGGAGGGGGGGGGGAGGGGAGGAGACAAGGTACTTTAACCAGTCACCAGATGCTTACATGTACATCCTTGTTCCTTTTTAAAACATGATTATATAGCAGCTGGGATATGTATTATACAATCCAGGGGGAAAAGTGCTACGAAATAGCTAATTTAGCTAGTATTTTACATGGTATTTCTAAGTTTCCCAAGTCACTTACTGAATTTTAAAGAAGTATATATACATTAATATTAATAAGAATATTTATACTATTTCCAAGTTGAGGTTTGTTAACGCTAACCCCTTAACACTCCATGATATAGATGTATGTCAATGAATACCTTATGTTATGGTTGTGCATGTACGTCATAATAATCGAACAAGCGCAGGAGCACAGGAGTCCTGTGATGATTGACAGCTGGACAGCAGCTAAAGTTCTTTGATACAAAGTGATTGCAGGATGCACAGACATTGCGATTGCAGCCAGGGGCCCAGCAAAGGCCCCCAGATCTTCCATAAGCATTTGTCTGTTAGACCATAAGATCAAGCAAACTCTTTTTCCAGTCCCCTAGGGGGGAAAAAAAAAAGTTACATTCAGCTTCATAATAGTTAAACAAAGGAAGATTTGCTTTTTTTTCCATGCTCATGGCATTTAGAATGCAGTGACATACGATTTAATTTTTCCTATAACACATATTTATTGTCCAAAACTACTAATTCATAAAATGTTAGTTTTTTTTTTACTTGCATGAAAAAAAGGCAAATTGGGTGTTTTTTTTGTATCCCTCCCCCTAAAAAGTTATAGAAAATAAATACAATGAAATATAATGATGAAAAAGCCAAAAGTTGCCCTGCTCTTTAAAGCTGGCCATACGTTATTTCAGTCTTTTACTGAGTGACCTGTTGTACATGATTGGTCTGGAAAGGCTGTTGTTGTTCTGGAGAACCATACAATAGGTTAATAATACAAATCATCAGTGAATCTTTGCTCTAGTTTGGTCTTCCAAAAAAATTCAACAAATCCGTCATGGTAGATAGGCTTCCAAAAGATTCAACAAATCCCCTTGATAGATTGAGTTTTCAACAAGTTGACACCTGCCATGCTTATTTATTTCACTAAAAGGTGACAATGGTTGATAAGTGTTTCAAAAGCTCCAGTTTATGGCCATTTTAAGGCTCTAAATAAATTGGTCTTTATGGGTTAAAGACAGACACACATTTACTCTTTAAACAATGACTTTCCAGCTGTGGCAAAACTGTTATTCCCAGTTTCTATTGCCAGCCTATGGCTGTCAGACTGTGCTAGGTGTTTTTGGTTTGGCAACAGCTGATAAGGCTACAGGTTGCAGACCCCTGGACTAGATGATCACCCTTAGTCATAAATAACAGGGGTGTCCTGACACTGATTAAACATGGCGGATTTTGTCTAGGAAAGCTATGGCCAGACATTACTCCTGCTTTGAGAAATGCAGGGCATATGCAGTATTATGTGTCAAAAAAATTTATGAATAGTCATCCTTTTATACGTGGAAGGCTAAAGTCTGCCAAAGTGGACCCACTCTGGGAATGTAGGGCATATGAACAAGGGGTCTTCATAAGACTACTCCATTAATGAATAAATGGTGTCAACCAGCTAGTCCATGCTTGCCCTCTGTCTAATTATTTTTTTAAAGGAGTACACCGTTACTAGACATGTTATCCCCTATCCAAAGGATAGGGGACAACATGTCAGATCAAGTGTGTCCGGCCGATGGGGACCCACGAGTTCTTTGCAGCGGCACCCAGTCATCCGATGCATGGAGTGAACTCTGTGCTGGATGACTGACGAACAAAGCCGCCATGCTCCCTATATTCATGTCTATGGGAGGAGGCGTGATGGCTGTGTGCTAGCCGTCACACCCCCTCCCATAGACATCAGTGGAGAGGGCGTGGCGTGGCATCACAATTACAGAAGCTCCAGGCTTTTGAGGCCGTAATGCTGCAGCACCAGCCGAAAGATCGTGGGGGGGTCCCTGCAGCTGGAGCCCCCATGAGCAGACATGTTATATTATATGTTATGACATGTCTAAGGATGGAGTATCCCTTTAAGGGGTTTTGGGAAGTGGATAAAAGTCAACATACTAGTTGCACTATAGATGGTAAATACAATAAAGCTAAGGAACTTTTTAACTATACTTAAAAAAAAATTGTGGTAATCCTAACCACACCGACTGAGAAAAAAAGAAGCTTAAAATGGTAACTCTAAAAGTAAAAAAGGAACAAAATGAATTTTCATTCATATCCACCCAACACAGAAGACTGCAAAATCTCCTTAGGCAAAAGTCTAATAATTAGATTGCATTTATTGAAATGTAGCCAATCTTTCCTCTCTCGTCAGAATGCAATCATGCTCTCAATAATCATCACCAATGAGATCTCTTTCTGCTTCCAAATTTGGCTAACTTGTTCCATTCTATTTTTGCGTTTCTTTTTTTTTTTTTTTTAACAAAAAATGTTTCAATCAAGGTAATAATTGGGAGCCTTAGAACTGACGTGTTGCTTAATGTTCTAACTTCAATGGTATCATTTCATGAATCATTGTAAATTATCCTGCAAAACTTTACATAAGACTTTTGGACAATAAACTATATGACTCTTTTATTATAAAGTAGACATAAAATATGTGCTTCCTGAACATCCTGAGAGGGCTACACTAATATTCTCAACTGTGTTGCTATCGAAAAGAAAAAAGTATAAATTTAGGCATCTTCTGGAAACAAAAGAATACAGGTGCATGTCTAGAAATAGATATGGTTGTAAAACAATAATAATAAAAAAAAGTTATGACCTGTTCATTTTGGTCCATTTTACAGTAAATGTGTTACCTAGATTTGTTTTACTGTTTAGACAGATACTGATAAATGTTCTTTTTTTCTAATCTGTTTCTATTTTCAGATTGTATTTCATTTTTAGTACATTATTATTTTCTGGCCTGAGCTGTTTTTCACATTTTGCTTTACAACTAGCCCCATGGACATAGGAACCATAGTCTGGAGCAAACCATATTCATTTATATGGAAAAGGTTTCTAGGCATGCTCTTTGACCTGTGCGGATGTCTTTGTATAGGAAGGGAGAGGCAGGGCTTTTCTGGCCAGAATTAAAACTGCACAATTTAATAAACATTCTTTAATATAGATAGTATAATGGTAAAAAAAAGTAAAAAAAAAAAAAAAACATTACCAACGACTAAAAAAATATATATATATTTAAGATAAAAAAAGTTGATCTAAATAATAGCTCATTTTCTTAAATAGCTCATTTATTTTATTTGACTATGCTACAGGGGCTGTAAAATTAGTGTAGTTCATAATATAGTGTCTGTACCTGTGTGTGATGGTTTTCTCACAATTCTTCTGTGATTTTCACTCCAATTTTTATTTGTATCAGCATACAAAATGACTGTTGTCTCAGATTTTTCCCAGGTTGCAATGCGGCCGAGACCTGACTCACTAGTCAGCTGAAGACAGGGAGCTTCAATGCATGGAGCAATCACTTGGTGGGAGATAGATCAATCTGCAACTAATTCAACAGCTGTAGGCACCCTGATTGAAAACCACAGGTCTTTTGAATGGATGCAGCTCATTTATGTTTCAATGGTGAGGTGGCTGATGTGTGGGAGTGAGAAAAATTGAATTGTGGGATTTGTAGTAAAAAAAAAGAAAAGTAAAACAGGAAATACCAGTTCACAAAAAGCTAGCCACAGTATTATGGTAATCTCACAACATAGCCATTTAGCCCCAAGACAAGATCCTTCCTAAATATGTCCATTACTGCCTGCCAGGTACGTACTAAAATCACCTTTTGGTGGATAACCCCTTTAAGACACATTCCACAAGAACCAGGATGATTTTCTTTAATGGGAACTTCATGCACTATTGAGTACAGTAAAATAAATATCTGACTACATTGTAGCATTCCTTATATAGGA
This sequence comes from Hyla sarda, assembly GCF_029499605.1. Taxonomy (NCBI): domain Eukaryota; kingdom Metazoa; phylum Chordata; class Amphibia; order Anura; family Hylidae; genus Hyla; species Hyla sarda. The sequence goes on along the minus strand of NC_079191.1, from coordinate 197,403,832 downwards.
ATAGTGATGAGCGGCATAGGCCAAATTCGAATTCGCTATATTTCGCGAATATATGGACAAATATTCGTCATATATTCCCAAAATTCTCATATTCATTATCTTCGCTTTATTTTATTTTTTTACACATATGTGGCAAATTTATGCGCATATGCGCGAATATTGAGCCCTCTCTTCTTTAATGGTATAGGGAACTAATGGGCTAGTGCAGTGGTCTCCAACCTGCGGACCTCCAGATGTTGCAAAACTACAACTCCCAGCATGCCCGGACAGCCATTGGCTGTCCGGGCATGCTGGAGTTGTAGTTTTGCAACATCTGGAGGTCCGCAGGTTGGAGACCACTGCACTAGTGCATTAACTCTGTGACTTTTTGCCCATTGAAACTAATAGGCCCATTGTGGTCTATGGGGATCTCACAGTATGTGAAACTTTAAGATAAGCAAGAAGGTCCAGTGGCAGTACAATGGATAGGAGCCCCTGGTGGTGGTTCAAGTCCCGGGGTGTTACAGTGTTGTGATTAAACTTTACTTTCCTGGAAAAGCTGCTGAGTTGCCCATAGCAACCAATCAGATTAATTTTTCACAAGGCCTCTGCAAAATAAAATAAGCGATCTGATTGGTTGCTATGGGCAACTGGACAACTTTTCCTCTGGACAGGTTTTGATAAATCTCCCTCTATGGGGGAGATTTATCAAAACCTGTCCAGAGGAAAAGTTGCCAAGTTGCCCATAGCAACCAATCAGCTTGCTTCTTTCATTTTTAACAAGGCCTCTGCAAAATGAAAGAAGCGATCTGATTGGTTGCTGTGGGCAACTGGGTAACTCTTCCTTTGCACAGGTTTTGATAAATCTCCCCTTATGTTCCTTAACCTCGCATTAATTCATTCATACCCAGCCTTACACATTACAACCAGTTTCAATAAACCCCAATACCCATATTTGGTACCCCATTAACCTAGTTCCCATGGTTCAAACACTCAGTTAATTGCCAATTGACCTAGTTCCCATGGTTCAAAGGCTTTCTTAATTACCAATTGACCTACATTTACATCACGAGTAAAAATGTTAAACCACTGTTACACACAGGACTCGAACCACCACCAGGGTCTCCCATCTACTGTCCTGCCAGGACCTTCCTGGTTATCTTACAGTTTTACATACCGTGAGATCCCCATAGACCACAATGGGCCTATTAGTTACAGAGTCACAGAGTTAACGTACTAGTGCAGTGGTCTCCAACCTGCAGATCTCCAGATGTTGCAAAACTACAACTCTCAGCATGCACGGACAGCCAACGGCTGTCTGGGCATGCAGGGAGTTGTAGTTTTGCCACATCTGGAGGTCTGCGGGTTGGAGACCACTGCACTAGCCCATTAGTTCCCTATACCATTAAAGAAGAGAGGGCTCAATATTCGTGAATATGCGCATATGCGAACAGCAGAGAGGGATGCAGTGATCACTGTGATGTGTACTGTGAAAAAAAAGCGAATATTCGTAATTGCAAATATAAAGTGCTGTATTCGCAATATTCGCGAATTCGCGAATATGCGATACTCGCGATAAAAATTTGAATTGCAAATATTCGCGAGCAACACTATATAGGAATTCTACAAGACCTTGAGTCAATGGTATATGGAAACATGTAGACCACCCATCTCTTTAACACTGATGCTTGGGGATAAAAAACAACTATATAGGTGTAACATTTTTGATGGCATAGAATTTTTGTTGCAATATCAAGATTCTGTAGGGGTTAATTTAATGGGGTAGTCCAGGAAGCAGAAAAGGTCCTACCTGCTCCAAATCTGCTCCCTGGTTGTCTCAAAAATATGCTGTTCACATCGGTAACACCATGCAGCTCTTGGGCATTGTGAGTGGGCAGGGTTTTGCCCACACATGATGATCAGGACAAGCACCTGTCCCCTCCCATCTGCCCTTAAAGGGGTACTCTGCTGCTCAGCGTTTGGAACAAAATGTTCCGAACGCTTAGAGCCGTCGCCAAGGGGCCCCCGCCCCCTCAATGCAAGTCTATGGGAGGGGGCGTGACAGCCACCACGCCCCCTCCCACAGACTTGCATTGAGGGGATGGGGCTATGATGTCACAAGCTCTCAGCGCTGGCTCTAAGCATTCGCATCATTTTGCTCCAAACACTGAGCAGCGGAGTACCCCTTTAAGGACACAGCCCATTTTTTACCCCGGACAAAGAAAAATTTGCCTTTTAGTTTTTCCTCCTTGCCCTTTATTTTTCCCCATCCAAAAACCTATATTATGGTGCGTTTTGTGACCAATTATACTTCGTAATGACACTTTTCCTTTTGCCAGAAAATGTACAGCACAAATTATTTTTTTTATATATATAAATTATATATATATATATATATATATATATATATATATATATATATATAGATATATATATATATATGTGCAAAGTCCAGGAATCACAGCACCAATAGGTCTAGGATCTACATAAGCTGGTTTCTTTATTCACCCCAAAAATAGTATTTTTGGGGTGAATAAAGAAACCAGCTTATGAAGATCCTAGACCTATTGGTGCTGTGATTCCTGGACTTTGCACACATTAACACCAGGCTGGCTGCTGGGTGTTTCACATGCACGAAGGTTGGTCCCCGGTGCTGTCTCACACCAACCCTTGTATATATATATATATATATATACTATTGGTGGTGGAGGGGCAATTCAGAAGAAAACCCCAATTTTGAAAATTTAGGGGGGAGGGAGGTTATGAAGTGCACGTTAAAGAAGAACTGACAAGTTATCTCTATTCTGTGGGGCAATACGATTAAAATGATTTTTACATGCTTTTTTAAATAACTGCATTTAAAATAAAACTTTTTAAACATGTTTAAAATCTATGTATTCTGACCCATATAACTTTCTTATTTTTCCATATATAGGGCTGTATGAGGGCTCATTTTGATCTGTAGTTTTTATTGCTACCACCTTTGTGTATATTTGACTTTTCAAACACTTTTAATTGCATTTTTTCTGTGACCAAAAAGTATCAATTTTGGACTTTGGTATTTATTTACATGTACGCTATTCTCCGCACAGGATTAACATTATGTTTTAGTAATACCTACATTTCCACACACTGCAATTCCATATATTTATTTATTATTTATTTTTATTTTTTTGAGATTGGGAAAAGTTAGTGATTTTAATGTTTATTTGAGATGGGGCTTGTATGTGTTTTAAAAGACTTTTTAAAATTATTTTATGTGCATTTTTTAGGTCCTGATAGGGGACCTGTTAGATAGCAAACACTGAATAATGCTTTGTTATTGCATAGGATTACTCAGTGTTATCGGTGATCTACTAATAGAGCCTGTCTAAATAGGCTCTATCGGCAAATAACAGCTGGAATCAACAAAGAGTAGGTATGTGGGCATCAAAACCAATCGGACCAACGCATACATATTGATCACCATACTTAAGGGGTGAATGATGGACAATGGCGAGATTGCTGTTCTACAGCATTAACTGTAAATGCACGACCTCAGATAGATACGATCTATGTAAGTGTGCTTCCTGGTTTGTTAAAGAGTACCTGTCACCAAATTAACTTTTCTAAACTAACTCAGGCTATGTTCCCTAACTACTCCTACAAAAAATTGCAGAGCTTTAAAAAGCTCTGTATCTTACCTTTCTTCTAGCTCGCAAAGTGCAATCTCCCAGCAGGATAAAGTGGGCATTTCCCAGCAGGCATGAAATCACTGAAGCCTGCTGGGGGACCACTTCTTCCCTTACATCGTTGCAGTGCTGTGATGAATAAAAGACCTCAAGCTCTGTGCAACAGCTTTGAATCTGTGTATCTTTCAGTGAGGCTTTTTGCAGCTTTCAGTCTGTGCAGCTTTTAGTCTGTGCAGCTTTCCGTGAGGCTCTGTGCAGCTGTCAATCAAGCTCAGTGCAGAAAAACACTTCCTGAGTTTGGTCTCCTGCTATTACAAGCAGGAGACCAAAATCTGAGATTTTGACCTGACGAATGTGTTCTGGCCAAGAAGGGAGACCCCTGGGGGGCAGAAGTATACAACAGAAAACTTTTTTTTTTTTTTTTTTATGGAAGCCAATCACAAAAGTTATGTATTTGGCATAAGGAATAAAATATAAAAAATCGTGTTTAACGACAGTGCCCATTTAAGTTCCAGGACACCAGTATGTACATTTACATCCAATGTCCTTAAGGGTTTACATTTAGGTCACTTTGTTGGTTGGGTAGGGGAAGTCAACTAGAACTTCCTGGGTAAGAGTAGTCAAGTAATAACAATAGCTTTTATTATTGTGTATTTTGTTAGTATTTATTCTTAAAGCATTGCAATGGCCAAATCATCTGGCTCTTGAAGAGATAAAAATATATTCATGAACACTTGGCTGAGCTGAGCATTCCTGCATATTGAGGGATTGGGAGAGATAGTTGTCTCATTTCGCCCACAGCTCTGGTCAACTAGCTGCAGAATGAGCCTCCCCCACTGCAATGTCTGCTATAAGGCCATGTTCACACGTCGGAATTTCCGGGCCACATTCCGCATTGGAATTCTGCACGGAGATTCTGCTGCAGAAGTGTTCAGTTGAATTCAGTGGGATTCTGTTGCGCTGTGCACACGGCAGAACTTCCATGCAGGATGTTTCCGGCACGGAAATTCAATTTTTTGCGACAGCAGGAAAAATGAACGTGTTCATTCTTTCTGCGAATTCTTCACGGAATGCTTAGCCATCTATGAGACTGTGCATTCCCGTGCGCTATTAGCGCCTACATAACCCGCAGTTTTTGGAATGTCCGAGGATTTTCCGAGTGGACATTCGACGTGTAAAAATAGCCTTAGGGACCAGGAATGCACAAGAGTTTCACTCCTTTGTACTACTGTTGTCAGATACAAATTGAAGAAATGTTCCGTTGGGGTCTCTGCAAGATTTTTACAACACTGTTTGGGAACATGAAAAATAACATGCACTCCGGAATTATTTCTTGTTTCCTTTAATCATCTTTAAGAACAATGTTCCTTTAATCATCCATAAAAAGATCTGTTTGCAACGTTAAAGCAAAACTACTGGTTCAAATTATCAGAGATTGATATTAGTCTGAAATGCACCATAAAATGCAGCCTAATTGAGCTATGTGTCTATTGCTGGCTTGGTTATTCTGTTAACACAGTGTTACCCAACCAGGGTGCCTCCAGCTGTTGCAAAACTACAACCCCCAGCATGCCCAGACAGCCAAAGGCTGTCTGGGCATGCTGGGAGGTGTAGTTTTACAACAGCTGGAGACACCCTGGTTTGGAAACACTGTGTATAAATATTGAACAGTAACACTGGTATAAGGCTAAGTGTCTACTTGTTTTTTTGTCTTGCGTTTTTTGGTTTGAAAAAAAATGCAAGAAAAAAACGCCTGAAAAAAATGCCAGTGCAATTTCCTGCTTCTGGACTTTTTTCTGGCGTTTTTCATTTGTGTGGAAATTGCATTTTTTGGCCCCTTTGGCGTTTTTTTTTTTTTGGTACGCAAAGGATGTAGTAGTGATGGAAAAAATATATTTAACAAAATTTGTTTTTTTTTTATAACGAAATTCTAAGTGTGTGTGTGTTTCACTTGTTTTTTTTCTCTTTTCTGACATTTTTAGGTAGTACTACTACTCCCAGCATGGAATAGACTGTCCCATGATGAAAGTAGTAGTACCTGTACTAATAGACAGATCGCCCAATGCGATCGTCCATAATATAGCAGAGATGCAGAGTGGCTCTATACAGCGCTCGCATCTCTGCACTATACTCCAGCCAGTGATGTGAATAGAACAGCACTCATTCATATTTTCTGCCTAGAGTGGGGATTGGCCGGATGGCTGCAGCCAATCACAGCTCTCAGAGGGAAATATGAATGAGTGATGTTCTATTCACATCACTGGTCGGGGTATAGTGCAGAGATGCGAGCGCTGTATAGAGCCGCTCTGAATCTCTTCAATGGATAGGATGATCACAGCGGATGTCAGGAGTGATACCCGCTGTGATCTGTCCTTGATTGCAGGTACTACTACTACCAACATGGAGCACAATCTGCTCCATGTTGGGGGCTGTAGTACCTGCAGTTAAGGAAAGATCACAGCGGATGTCACTCCTGACACCCGCAGTGATCCTCCTGTATAATGTATAGATGCGGCAGGCCGCTCTTCTATGGTCCCCTGCACTGACGGACGTATATATACACCTATTCATATTTCACACAGAGAGTTTTGATTGGCTGGAACCATCTGGCCAATCACAGGTCTCTGCGGGTAATATGAATATGTGTATATATACGGCAGTGCAGGGGACCATTGAAGAGTGGCCGGCCACAGCTATACATTATACAGGAGGATCGCAACGGGACTGGGGCGATCTGTCAATTAGTACAGGTACTACTACTCCCATCATGGAACAGTGTGTGTTCCATGCTGGGAGTAGTAGTACCACCTAAAAAATTAAGAATAAAAAGTGAAAAACACACACACTACATTTTTATTATTGTCGGCTAAATTTTTTGTGCCCTGCCCTCCCAAAAAAATTGATCCCTGTTTAAAAATGTATAAAAATGGTATTATAAAAAAGATAAATTTCGTTAAATACAATTTTTTTCATCAACAATGTATCTTTTGTATAATTTTTTTAAATGGTACCTGACAGAATTTTATTAAAAAAAGGTATCTCAATCACTTTTTTGGATCGCTAAAGTCCAAAAAAGAATAATAATCGCCTGCCAAAAACGCGAAAGTTAAAACCCACATGGCATTTTTTTTTTGGCGTTCTTTTACTTCCATAGACTTCTATGGGAGAAAAACGCCACAATTTTAGGGGAAAAAAACGCCAGTGGCTCAACATGCTGCAATTTTGCAAAACTGCCAAGGAGCTCAAAAATGCCACAAAAGAGTGAAAAAATGGCAAAAGGATTTAAAAAAATGCCAAACTGAAAAATGACAAGTGGATTTCTCATTGATTTACAGCGAACATCTGGCCGCAGCGTTTTTTGGCCGAAAAAATGCAATGCGTCAGAATTGGCGTTTTTCTTGTAGTTTCCCCCCCCCCCCCCCCCCCCCCCCCCCCCCAAAAAAAAAAAAAAAATAGTAGGAACTTAGCCTAATAGCTTTATTATGTTTGATTGCTAATAGAATACAAGTAGCACTGATAAAGATTTATTTTTATTAGGTTTTCTTAATTCCAATCACAGATGTTTTAAAAATGAATGAATAAAACATGTTTAAACCTCTTCTACATATGTGTAGACATAGATACAGCACACTCTCATTACTGCAGTCCAATTACCATTTGCTGTTCATTTTACACCTGCAGGTGGCACTGTGTACACTTCAGAATTAAAACACGCATTGAACAGGCTGAATACAGCATGGAAGATGTCAGAGAAATCTTAAAGGGGTATACCTGTGGAAAATTTTTATTTTAAATCAACTGGTGCCAGAAAGTTATACGGATTTGTAAATTACTTCTATAAAATAAAATAAAAAATCTTAATCCTTCTAGTACTTATCAGCTGCTGTATGCTCCACAGGAAGTTCTTTTCCTTTTGAATTTTTTTTTCTGTCTGACCACAGTGCTCTCTGCTGACACATATGTCCATGTCAGGGACTGTCCAGAGCAGGAGAGATTTTCTATGGGGATTTTCTCCTGCAATGGATAGTTCCTGACATGGACAGAGGGGTCAGCAGAGAGCACTGTGGTCAGACAGAAAATAAATTAGAAAAGAAAAGTACCTTACAAGCAGTATTTTTTTCTCTTCTCAGCTTCTAACGGACACCTGACAGAAACCTAACAGACCCCATTGAAAGTCAAAAGGACCCATTAGGACCCGACAGTGTGTCCCAACCCGTTTAGAGTCTATTCAGTTTTTTTTTTGTGTGTGTGAAATGAGATAGACCACAATTCTGAAGTACCTAATCCGCATTGATGTTTTTCCAGACTTTCTAAACTGTGTATAAAGCTCTGGGGGGAGATTTCTTACTTTGGTTGGGTTCACATATGTCCGGCATTCGGCATAGGTGAATTCAGCCTAGATTCTCGACGCAACTGATGCCACAAATGATGACAAGTTGTCATCAGTTGTATTGCATCCAGAGTCCATTGTTCTTGGATGGCGGACAGGGGAATGCAGCAAGCTGTGTTCCCTTGTCCGGTGCCCTCCGACGTGTCCAACCATCCGGTGTTAAAATTGAGACGCTGGATGATTGTGAACTGTCCCATTGAAAAGAATGGGATCAGTTTTAGCACCAGTTTCCCTCCAATGCACACCGGCTGGGAACATATGTGAACCCAGTTTTATCTTTCTTTTTCTCTGTGCAGCCTTTGTTTGCAGGTACTACACCCCCCCCCATCTCCCTTCTTCCCCTTTCATAGACTTAAAGTATAACATTTGATGTGGATTTGTAGTGGAGATTTTCCTGCAAATTTTGGACTATCGTAGAACTTCTGCTGCATTTCTGACCAGTATGCATTTATAATTACTCATGTTATTTGACTAAAATATACACATAAATACAGTATACGACACAGTTGAGCAATAATTTATATATAACACCTTTTAGATTCTTTTTCTAATGCAAAAAGCATGTTCTACATTTAAATTAAATTTACATGATTTTTTTCTGTGTGCTGCATTGTTCTGAAGCTTATCCAGTCATGAATATATTGCTCATAGAAGAAAAGCGCAAATGAAAGGGATTTCAATCCATTTTAGGTGTTCAGTCATGTAGAAAATAATTGTAAAGCTGCCCTATTTACAGCATAAGTGGGAATAGCTTGTGCACAAGAAGACAGATAATGTTTCCAAAATGATGATTTGTCATTAGATGACAAGAAACACAACACATAAAGAAAACAACAGTCAACAACTGTAACAGAGCCAAGAACACCATCAGGAATAGAATATGCAAAATGACTGGTTGCGAACTGTGTCTAGGTAGATAGAGAGATTCTTGAGATTTGTTACTTTCACTATGAGATTCTTTACTTTTGTTACAAAAAATTGGTAGAAATATAAAACAAGTCTTGATTAAAAATATCCTAATATTTTGAGTATATAGCTCTGATGTCTCCATGGTTACAGACTACACACAATCTCTGTCTAGTCTGATCTTGCAGTAATATGTTCTTTGCCCCTGCCCCCTACTTACTAACGCTTAGATTAGGTGAATAAATCTTCAAATACATTATATTTATCACTCAGGCTGATCATTTAAAATGTTAATACTGTCTATTATAAGCTTACACCAACTTTTATCTTACTCCAAACCAGAATTGTGTGTAAAAATGTTGGTACGTTTTTAGAACATAAAGGCCCCCTTTTATAAAATAAAAAAAATTAAAAATCACACCCCTTTTTTCTTAGGCCACACCTCTTTAATCAAACCAAGTGGGAACTGTCTAAAAGGGTCTAAAACTCATAATAAATGTGGCACAAGTCATGTAAGGCCATGTTCAAGCGGACAAAATCAGTATGGCTTTTGAAGCCAAAACTATGTGGTATATTTATCAAAACCCGTACAGAGGAAAAGTTGCCCAGTTGCCCATAGCAACCAATCAGATTGCTTCTTTAAGAAGGCCTCTGCAAAATGAAAGAGGCAATCTGATTGGTTGCTATGGGCAACTGGGCAACTTTTCTTCTGCACAGGTTTTGATAAACCTCCCCCATGTGCATTTTTTTGGCACAACATTCATGCTGTTGTCATGTGAAAACTACCTCCTATTCATTTCTGCTCTACAGAAAAAAGGTGTATACAACTTTATATTATACTGCAAGAAAGTAAGAAATTAGACATAATAAAATGTCCTTTTGGAGCTAAGAATGTGCGCACATGCCTATTGTATATTTGCTTGATATATATATATATATATATATATATATATATATATATATATATATATATGAAGCAAAACACACTTTTTTGTGCATCTTTTTAACTTGTCACTTTTAACCCCTTAACGACAATGGATGTAAATGTATGTCATGGTGACGTGGTACTTAGCGCACCATGACGTACATTTATGCGCCACCATGTCTGCGAGCACCGAAGTGGTGCTCGAATCATGCCCGGCAGGTCCCGGCTGCTATCAGCAGCCAGGGACCCGCCGGTAATGGCGGACATCCGCAATCGCGCAGATGTCCACCATTAACCCCTCAGATGCCATGATCAATACTTTAAATGGATGATCGGATCGGCGGCAGCGCTGCCGCGGCGATCCGGTCATCCAGCATGGCGGCCGGAGGTCCCCTCACCTGGCTCCAGCCATCTCCCGGGGTCTTCTGCTCTGGTCTGAGATCGAGCAGACCAGAGCAGAAGATGACCGATAATACTGAGCAGTGCTATGTCCTATACATAGCACTGAAGAGTATTAGCAATCAACTGATTGCTATGAATAGTCCCCTATGGGGATATAAAAAGTGTAAAAAAAAAAAAAAGTGAAAAATCCCCTCCCCCAATAAAAAAGTAAAACGTCCGTTTTTTCCATTTTACCCCCAAAAAATCTTAAAAAAATAATAATGAATACACATATTTGGTATCGCCGCGTGCGGAAAAGTCTGAACTATTAAAATATATTGTTAATTATCCCGTACGTTGAACGGCGTAAACGTAAAAAAAAAAAATAAAGTCCAAAATTGCTGCTTTTTTGTCACATTTTATTCCCAAAAATATTTATAAAAAATGAATAAAAAGTAAAACCTAAGCAAAAGTGGTACTGATAAAAACTAAAGATCATGGTGCAAAAAATGAGCCCTCATATCGCCCCATATATGGAAAAAATGAGAAAGTTATAGGTGGTCAAAATAGGGCAATTTCAAACATACTAATTTTGTTAAAATGGTTTGAAATTTTTTTTAAGCGGTACAATTATAGAAAAGCATATAACATGGGTATCATTTTAATCATATTGACCCACAGAATAAAGAAAACATGTCATTTTTACCAGAAGGTGTACAGCGTGAAAACAAAACCTTCCAAAATTTGCTAAATTGCGATCGCGGTGATGCCCTGTATTAACCCTTCAGACTCAGCGATCAAAGCTGACTGCCGCGTCTGAAGTGAAAGTGAAAGTATCCCGGCTGCTCAGTGTCCGATCGACGAATGACTGCTCCGTGCCTGAGATCCAGGCAGGAGCAGTCAAGCGCCGATAACACTGATCACAGGCGTGTTAATACACGCCAGTGATCAGCATGAGAGATCAGCGTATGCAGTGTTATAGGTCCCTATGGGACCTATAACACTGCAAAAAAAAAAAAGTAAAAAAAAGTGTTAATAAATGTCATTTAACCCCTTCCCTAATAAAAGTTTGAATCATCCCCCTTTTCCCATAAAAAAAATAAAACAGTGTAAATAAAAAAAAAATTAAAAAAAACATATGTGGTATCGCCGCGTGTGTAAATGTCCGAACTATAAAAATATATCTAGGAAAAAGCAAATATGTAAAACCAGTCCTCAAGAACACTTTGGGTATATAGAATATAGTGAAGAGTAGATTAAAAGAAGAAGACAAAGGATATTGGATAAAAATAAATATTAATTTATTAATGTAAGTATATGAATTAATAACCAATCACTCTGCAGAGCCCTTGCAGGAGAGACTTGGAAAATATTGATAAAAATTTAAATAAAAATATGAGTAAATACAAATAAAAAATAAAATATAACATAAATGCACCAATTAATAAATAGATATTTTCATTAGTGTGCACTGGATGGTTAGCAATATGTCTCTTTCTATTGATGATCACAATTGTGTCCCAGGGTGTCCAATAGAAAAATCACAGTTCTGTAGGAAAAGAGTTCAAAGAGTGAATAAATGAATGAACTCCTGTGAAGATCTTATGAGTCTCATCAGTTACTGTAACAGATTTGTAGAAATGGCAACATTTGTAGCAGTTGTAGCAATTGTAGCAAATATAGCAGCAGTTGTGGCTACAGTAGCGATTAGAGCAGCAATTGTAGTGACTTTGTTGCAATCTTTGAATATGTAGTATCGGTCCATCACCACTCACCCTCCTTCTTGGCTGTTGGTGATCCCGGCAGGCAGCGATACTCACGGATAGTGTTCTCGGAAGATCACGAACCTCTGCAGACCGCGGTATCCTGTGAGTGGTGAAGGTTGTCTGTAATGCCGATCTGGATCGTAGTCTGGGTGAGTGGTTCTCCGGTTGGCTGTCGGTGTCCTGGACTAGCACGGAAAGACGTCCGGCCTGGGGAAGACGTGTCCAGGAACTTAGCTGTCCGGGGCTGTGAGTGAAAGACTGGAAGCAGCTGCGTGTCCGGATGATGCGCTAGCTGCGCGCGTGTTGCGGTGGTCCCAAATCTGTGGGCATCCAGCGGTTGCTAGCCACAATGGGTGGATATAGAGTCTTTAAAAGTGGTATACACTTGTATGATATGGTGTTTTGGATAGTCAGATGCGTTTCAAAGCCTGCGGGCCTTTTCTTCAGTGACAGATAAGATATATATGCCCAGCAGTGGTGTCTGTATTTGTAAGGTCTACATGCAATGATATAATGTTGATTTGGTAGCTACTAAGACATGGCGCCTGGCTAGTTTAGGTTTGATATAAGATCAGAAATGGATCCAATGAAAATAGGTATAGTAAAGGAGAGAGAAAATAAAAGAACAGGAAAAAAAAGATATATGATATTAAGAACAGAATGCAAAAATATAAGATAAAAAATGGGAAATACTTAGAGTGTTTATACGTAAGATTACATAAAGATGTCTGAAATAATGATGGGAGTAGAAAATATGTGCAATAATGAGACGGCAAATATGAATGAGATATATAGAGGTATTGTAGTATTTCAGAGGATGCGATATTATATAAATTAACTGTGTACATTATGATTCCACATACTAAGAGGAGTACATTAATAAAAAAAATGGTGAATGTAAAAAATAGATGTGGATATATCCTAAAATAGGATAAAGATAGCATTAAAAATAGCATAAAATATGGAATAAAAGTATAGAATATATTAAAAAAATATTCAAAAATGGGAATGTATAATGTAAACAAATATGATGGAGATATATTTATAACTAGAACCTGAAACAACATATATATGGGGGTATGTAAATATAGAATAGATATAAACATAAAATAGTATATAAGGGAAGGGGGGAAAAGGGTCTGTACAGGGAATAAAAGAGACGGGGAATTTTGATGTAGAGAATTCTTGGGGAGGCTCGTCCACAGGCGCTGTCACTGGGTCGATAGGCGACCAGTCAGTGATGGGTCATGGGGGCGAGCCGCACCACAAGATGGAATCAGAGGAACCCGAAGATTTTGAGTTCTGCATTGAGTCCTCTAGGCTTGATGGTGTCAAAATTGAAAATCTTCCTTGATTCTGCCTTAGACATTCTTCTGATGCAGTCACCACCACGCCAGCATTTTTCAACGTTTTGGATAGCCAAGAAAAACAGCTCTGACGGGTTCTGTTTGCAATGTTCTACAAAATGTGCTAACAGTGGGTGTGTTTTTAGACCTCTTTTTATGTTATAAATGTGTTCTGCCATACGTATTTTAAACTGTCTCTTCGTACAGCCTAAGTATTGTTTTTTACATGTGCACTGGATCAAATAGATGACCCCTTTGCTGTGACAAGTGAAGACACTCAGTGATTTTGTGAACGTGATTATTGGATGTGAATGAAATGTCGGTAATTTTTTTAGGGAAATTTGTGATTTTGCAGGCTGAACAGGTACCGCATCTGTGGAACCCCTTGCTTTGTAACCATGTGGATGGTGTTGCGGAACTGGTTGGTTGTCTCACTGTAGGGGCGACCTGAATGCCTCAGTTGGGGGCTTTTTTGTATACTATAGGTGGATGAGAGGGGATGTTTTGACCAATGACCTTATCCTTCATTAAAAAGTGGCAATTCTTTTTGATAATAGTTTACATTTTCTTGTAATCTTTATTGAAAGGTAAAATTAACTTAGGATCATCATTTTGTGATAAGATTTTAGTTTCTTTGGGAGGTAAAAAATGAAGATCTGTCTAAAATCCGAACTTGATTAAAAGATTTGTCTAAAATACTTTTTGGGTAGTTTTTCTTCAAGAATTTTTCAGTAAGGGCTTGAGTCTCTTCTTCAAATTTAGTGTGGGGCGTACAATTTCTTTTCAGTCTGCGGTACTGACCCGTAGGTACATTTAGAAGCCACCTGGGTAGGTGGCAACTATTAAAAAGAATAAAACTATTTTTGGCTACGGGTTTATGATACATACTGCAGTTCAATCTATCTGACTCTATAGTAATTAAAAGGTCTAAGAATTCTAAAGTACCTGTGCTTATGTGTGGGGTATTGTTTCTTCGATAAAAACCTCCAAAAAGCTTCTTGGACCTTTCCAGATAAAAACTATATCGTCGATATAGTGCCGCCATAGTACGAGATCCGAGCCAATTCTGGGAGAGATATATTGTTCTTCCCAGGAGGCCATAAACATATTTGCATAACTGGGTGCCAATCTTGTACCCATGGTGGTGCCGGTAGCTTGGAGATAAAATTAATTTTCAAAATAAAAATAGTTGTGAGTTAAAATATAATTTATGGCTTGAAGGATAAAATCAATTTGTTCTGGTAAAATATCCCCTTTCATTAAAAAATGTTGTACTGCTTTCAATCCATCAGTATGATTAATTATAGTATATAGGGAGCTAACGTCTAGTGAGACGAGGATATAATCAGCTTCCCATTTTATGTTTTCTAATATCTGGATTGCTTGAGTAGTATCTTTAAGGTAATATTGTGTTTTTTGTACTATGGGTTGGAGTAAACGATCAATCAGTTGGGAGAGGTTTGATGTGAGTGAATCGATGCCTGATATTATGGGGCGACCGGGGGGGGGGGGGTTGGGTTTTTTTTAATGAATTTTGGGGAGGCAGTAGAATACAGGTAGCCTCTCCTGTGTCCCCAAGATGAACTCATGCTCTTTTGCTGATAACATTTCAGATTCCAATGCTCTATCACATAATATTTTTAGTTCTTTGCTGAATTCTGCTGTAGGGTCTGATTTTAGTTTGGTATATGTTAGGGTATCTGCTAATTGACGGATGCATTCTTTATTGTACTGTTCTGTGTCTAAAATCACGATCCCGCCCCTTTATCCGCGGGGTGGATAGTGATGTTATTATCTTTTTGCAATTCTAAGATTGCTTGTTTTTCTTTAAAAGTTATATTGTTTTTTGTGTTGGTTTTGGTGTTTAGTTTTCTGAGATCTGTCTCTACTGCTTTTTTAAAAGTAAGAAGGTCAGGACCAATTTCGTGTTTGGGGTAAAATGTTGATTTTAAGGTGCAATTAGTGTGGGTGTATTTTGTATTGGAGGGGGTGGGGTTGGTGATGGGTTGTTTGATAAAATATTTTTTGAGGCATAGTTTTCTTATATATTTTTCGACACCAATATATGTGTCAAATTTGTTCAAAGGTTGACTTGGTGCGAATTTTAGGACCTTGTTTAGCAAATTCGTCTGGGTGTCAGTTAAAGGTTTTGTGCTTAAATTTACAATGTAGAAATTTCCTATGTGGTTTTTCCTATTTTCAGTGGTGGTTGTGTGGCTCTCTGTGATTCGTTTCTGTCTTCTTCTAGTCCTCTTTTTTTGGGGTGTTGGTGTATAGTGAGAGGCTGGGAGGGATTGGGTGAATCTCTGCTTGTATTGATTGTGTCTTGGGGTGATATGTCGCCGGATTGTATGGGTGTGAGTAACGTGTATTGGGTGGGTGACGTGTTGTGTTTGGTGTTCTTGGTGGGTAATGTGGCTGGTGTGAATATATGTTGTTACCGAGAAAACTAAATATTTTTGTAATATGGTTGTTTAACCACTTAGGGACAAAGGACGTACAGGTACTAAAGGACCAAGGGCGTACCTGTACACCCATGGGAATTCCAGTCCCTGCCGCTCATCGGGCGGGGACCAGACCAGGATGACTGCTGAAATCATTTAGCAGGCACCCCGTGAAAACTCCATTGGGGAGTCCTGAGACCGGCGATCTGCGGCCATTCCGGGTCTCCAGTTACCCAGAAAATAAGGATGATCGGGGCTGTCCAAGACACCCACAATCCCCCTGAAGGGATAGGAGTGAGGTAACAGGGGTGCCACACCTCCTATCCCTGCTTATGGTCGGTCAGAAGCGACCGACCAATAGCAGATCGGGCCGGGGGGGTTAAAGTTTGGTTCTCCGCTCTGCCCAACCACTGTAGTCCGGGCAGAGCAGGGGAACCGTGATGTGACTGGCGCCGGAGGTCTCTTACCGGCGGTGATCGGCGGCGGGCGGCAGAGGATGGCTATGAGGTGCGGCTCCCTGGTGCGGCAATCCTACGGAAGCCGATGAGTTGTTGCCTAGCAACATCTGGAGGGCTACAGTTTGGAGACCACTATACAGTGGTTTCTAAACTGTAGCCCTCCAAAAAGCAGTTTGCTGTGTGGGCATGCTGGGATTTATAGTCTTGCAACATCTGGATGGCCACAGTTTGGAGATCACTGTAGAGGCAGTGGCCTCTAAACTGTGGCCCTTCAGATCTTGCAAAATTACAACTCCCAACATGCACGAAAAGCAAACGGCTGTCTCGCCATGCTGGGAGTTGTAGTTGCGTACCTCCAGCTGTTGCATAACTACATCTCCCAGCATGCCCTTTATCGATCAGTAGATGCTGGGAGTTGTAGTTTTGCAACATCTGGAGGCTCACTGGTTGGAAAATACTGAGTTAGGTAACAGAATCTAACTGAAGGATTTCCAACCAGTGTGACTCCAGCTGTTGCAAAAGTACAACTCCCAGCATGCAAGGTCTGTCAGAACATGCTGGGAGTTGTAGTTCTGCAACAGCTAGAGGTTTGTCCCCCATGTGAATGTACAGGGTACACGGGCGGGAAACTCGCCGTAAACCCCCACCAAGTGCGAATATGCCCTAAAAACACTACACTACACTAACACATAATAAAGGGTAAAATGCTACATATACACCCCTTACACTGTCCCCCCCCCAATAAAAATGAAAAATGTGTCGTGCAGCAGTGTTATTAAAACGGAGCCTCCAGCTGTTGCAAAACAACAACTCCCAGTATTTCCGGACAGCCAATGACTGTCCAGGCATGCTGGGAGTTTAGCAACAGCTGGAGGCACCCTGTTTGGTAATCACTGGCATAGAATACCCCTATGTCCACCCCTATGCAATCCCTAATCTAGTCCTCAAATGCGCATGGCGCTCTCTCACTTCAGAGCCCTGTCGTATTTCAAGGAAACAGTTTAGGGCAACATATGGGGTATTTCTGTACTCGGGAGCAATTGCGTTACAAATTTTGGGGGGCTTTTTCTCCTTTTACCCCTTATGAAAGGAAAAGTTGGGGTCTACCCCAACCTGTTAGTGTAAATTTTTTTTTTTAAATTTCACTAACATGCTGGTGTTGCCTCATACCGTATATACTCGAGTATAAGCCGAGTTTTTCAGCACGATTTTTCGTGCTGAAAACACCCCCCTCGGCTTATACTCGAGTGAACTCCCCCACCCGCAGTGGTCTTCAACCTGCGGACCTCCAGAGGTTTCAAAACTACAACTCCCAGCAAGCCCGGGCAGCCATCGGCTGTCCGGGCTTGCTGGGAGTTGTAGTATTGAAACCTCTGGAGGTTCGCAGGTTGAAGACCACTGCGGCCTTCGACATCATCCAGCCCCCTCTCACCCCCCTTTAGTTCTGTACAGTACTCACCTCCGCTCGGCGCTGGTCCGGTCCTGCAGGACTGTCCGGTGAGGAGGTGGTCCGGTGGGATAGTGGTTCCGGGCTGCTATCTTCACCGGGGAGGCCTCTTCTAAGCGCTTCGGGCCCGGCCTCAGAATTGTCACGTTGCCTTGACAACGATGCAGAGGTGCGTTCATTGCCAACGTACTTCTGCGTCATTGTCAAGGCAACGCCTCTATTCCGGGCCGGAAGCGCGGAGAAGAGGCGCCCCCGGTGAAGATAGCAGCCCGGAACCACTATCCCACCGGACCACCTCCTCTCCGGACAGTCCTGCAGGACCAGACCAGCGCCGAGCGGAGGTGAGTACTCAGAACTAAAGGGGGTGAGAGGGGGCTGGATGATGTCGAAGGCCGCAGTGGTCTTCAACCTGCGGACCTCCGGAGGTTTCAAAACTACAATTCCCAGCAAGCCCGGACAGCCGATGGCTGCCCGGGCTTGCTGGGAGTTGTAGTTTTGAAACCTCTGGAGGTCCGCAGGTTGAAGACCACTGAGGGCGAATGATGAGAAGAGGATGATGAAGGGGGGGGTGTGGGATGATGACAAGAGGATGATGAAGGGGGGGGTGTGGGATGATGACAAGAGGATGATGAAGGGGGGGGGTGGGATGATGAAGGGGGGTGGGGATGATGAAGGGGGGTGTGTGGGATGATTACAAGGGGATGATGAAGGGGGGTGTGTGGGATGATGACAAGGGGATGATGAAGGGGGGATGTGTGGGATGATGACAAGGGGATGATGAAGGGGGGATGTGTGGGATGATGACAAGGGGATGATGAAGGGGGGATGTGTGGGATGATGACAAGGGGATGATGATGATGATGATGTTAATGACGGGTCTGGATGATGACAGGGGGGGATGATGTATTTCCCACCCTAGGCTTATACTCGAGTCAATAACTTTTCCTGGGATTTTGGGTTGAAATTTGGGGTCTCGGCTTATACTCGGGTCGGCTTATACTCGAGTATATACGGTACTTTTTATTTTCACAAGAGGTAAAAGTAAAAAAAGACCCCCAAAATTTGTAACGCAATTTCTCCTGAGTACGGAAATACCCCATATGTGGGTCTAAAATGCTCTGCGGACGCACAACATGGCTCAGGAGTGAGAGCGCACCATGTACATTTGAGGCCTAAATTGGTGATTTGCACAGGGGTGGCTGATTTTACAGCAGTTCTGACATAAACGCAAAAAAATAAATACCCACGTGTGACCCCCACGGAACGTAATAAGGGATATAATGAGCCTTAACACCCCACAGGTGTTTGACGAATTTTCGTCAAAGTTGGATGTGAAAATGAAAAAATAAAAATTTTCACTAAAATGCTGGTGTTACCCTCAATTTTTCATTTTCACAAGGGAAAATAGGAAAAAATCCCCCCAAAATTTGTAACCCCATTTCTTCTGAGTAAGAACATACCCCGTATGTGGATGTAAAGAGAAGGAGCGCCATTGGGCTTTTACAGAGAAAATGTGTCCAGAATTGAAGGCCACGTGTGTTTACAAAGCCTCCATGGTGCCTGTACAGTGGGGTGTAAATGCTCACTGCACCCCTTATTAAATTCTGTGAGGGGTGTAGTTTCCACTGTTCTGGCACCATGGGGGCTTTGTAAATGCACATTGTCCCTGACTTCCATTACAAACAAATTATCTCTCCAAAAGCTCAATGGCGCTCCTTCTCTTCTGAGCATTGTAGTGCGCCAGCAGAGCACTTGATGTCCACACATGGGGTATTTCCATACTCAGAAGAAATGGGGTTACAAATTTTGTGTAGCATTTTCTCCTATTACCCCTTGTAAAAATTGTACATTTGGGGGGAAAAATGGACTATAGTGAAAAAAAAAATTTCATTTACACATCCGATTTAACGAAAAGTCTCATTGGACCCCTTGTTACGTGCCTTGTTTCCAAAATAGTATGCCATGTGTTTTTTTTTTTTTTTTTGCTGTTCTGGCACAAATGGGGCTTCCTAAATGCAACATACCCCCCAAAAAACATTTCAGCAAAATTCACTCTCCAAAATCCCATTGTCGCTCCTTCCCTTCTGAGCCCTCTAGAGCACTCACAGACCACTTTACATCCACATATGAGGTATTTCCTTACATGAGAGAAATTGGGTTACAATTTTATTTTATTTTTTCTCCTTTTACCCCTTGTAAAAATTCCAAAACTGGGTCTACAAGAACATGCGAGTGTAAAAAATGAAGATTTTAAATGTTCGCCTTCACTTTGCTGCTATTCCTGTGAAACACCTAAAGGGTTAACAAACTTTCTGAATGTCATTTTGAATACTTTTAGGGGTGAAGTTTCTATAATGGGGTCATTCATAGGGTATTTCTAATATGAAGGCCCTTCAAATCCACCTCAAAACTGAACTGGTCCCTGAAAAATTCTGATATTGAAAATTTCATTAAAAATTTTAAAATTTATGCTGAACTTTGAAGCCCTCTGATGTCTTCCAAAAGTAAAACATAAAACAAGAAAAAAAGGTGCTCCATGTGGAGGATCACACATGCTGGAATGAAGGGAAGTCGGAGGGGATACAGGTGGTCGCTTACCCAATCTGGTTGTGTACAGACATACACAACAATGGACAGCACGTAGTGAATAACAGAAGTATTAGGGTTCCCCTCTGCAGCCTCCCTGGTGAAACTGGGGAAACAAAGCACAACTTCGGAGGTAGCTGCCTTCGAAGTTGTGCTTTGTTTCCCAAAAGTAAAAACATGTCAACTTTATGATGTAAACATAAAGTAGACATATTGTATATGTGAATCAATAAAAAAATGTATTTAGTATGTCTATTTTCTTTACAAGCAGAGAGCTTCAAAGTTAGAAAAATGCAACACTTTCTAAATTTTCATTAAATGTGGGAATTTTTAACCAAGAAATGAGGCAAGTATCGACAAAAATTGACCACTATGTTAAAAAAGAATATGTCACGAAAAAACTATCTTGGAATCAAATTTATAAGTAAAAGTATCCCACAGTTATTAATGCTCAAAGTGACAGTGGTCAGATGTGCAAAAAGATGTTCTTGTCCATAAGGTGAAAATGGGCTTGGTCCTTAAGGGCTTAAAAGATTTTGATTAACTAATAAAGAAAATATCCTCTGAATATCCCACCACTAGGGGTCCTCATACCTACTTGGACACCAGTCCTGCAGCAGCATCAGCTTGTCTATGAGTCAAGAGATGACTTATGGACAAGGCTGCATGAGCAGACACACCAATCACCTCCCACCACCACAAGGGAGGGACACACCCCCTTCCCCTGAGAGGATTTCTAACACAGTGAGCTAATGAAAAATAGGTATTTTTTATAATAAATATAGGTGATAGAGGCATAAAAATGAGATACTTATTTGTGGAATCTGACAGGTATGTTTTAAGCATTGACCTAAGTAGGATGAACACCCCATCATAACACGTTCTGTAAAAAGCCTACAATGGAACTCATCTGATGCAACAAAACAAGATTCCACAAAAAATCCTGTATCTATGAGACGTTCACTCATTTTACCCCTTCCCACAAATGGATGTATATATATGTCCATTTTTCCCATGACTTAATGCTAATGGACTAATATATACATCCATTTAGGATCATGGGCGGTGATCAGTGGCTGGGGCCGGCGATCACATATTGCTGGGCACCCGCCGCAGCTGTCAGGAGTGGAGCTGCGCTCCGATCCTGACAGTTAACCCCTTCAGTGCTGTGGTCAATGTGACTGCAGCACTGATCCCCGGTGATAGAGGGAGCTCACCCTGTTCACCAATGCCGTTGTCGCGACACCTTCGTGGGTCACTGTTGGTTGCTATGGTAGCAGGAGGTCAGATGATGACCTCCTGTCAGCTACGGAATCCTGTGAGATCCAGCCACAGGCTTGATCGCACTGGCTGTATTGTGTTTAGCTGATTAGGTCATACTGTGCTGTAGTACAAAAGTATTGCAGCATAGTATAACCTATAAAAGGTGAAAAAATTTAAATTAAAAGTTCTTCAATAAAAGTATGAAGTAAAAAAAAAAAAACCTTTCCCAATAAAATAAAAAAAAATATATATATACATATACATATTAGGTATTGCCACGTCCGTACTATAAAGCTATAATGTGTAACCGTCGACCTCTTTTGGTTGACACTACACGCATTAGCGCTCTCACTGAGCACTAATGCAGGGGCCCCGTTCAGGAGGTCCCAGGGGTCCCAGCTGTCGGACCCCCACGATCAAACACTTATCCCCTATCCTGTGGATAGGGGATAAGTGTAATAACACGGCAGTTGTCCATTAAAGAGAAGGTGGAAGATTTAGAAAATCACTCCAGGAGAAGCAACTTGTGCATCTTGGGACTGCCTGAGTCCATTATACCTTATCAAATATCTCAACTCTGTGCCAGGGAATTACCAAAAGCTCTAGGACTACCTGGATCTCATGTTGTTGAAAAGGCCCACAGAATTGGTCCTACCTTGCACTTGTCCTCCCAGTCGCCTGGTGATGAACCTAAACCCTGCCAGGTCATAGTCAAGTAACTGAGCTATGCTGACAAGGAGCTGATCTTACACACCTTCAAAAAAGCCAAATCCTCACTGATGCTCAGGGTTTATACTGTTTTTGGCTATAGCTGGATAGGGGGCGGCGGGTGGGATTTATTTGTTTGAGGGTAGCTAGTTAGAGGGAAGGTTTAGTGCACCTCCTGCAGTCCAGGAAGAGTTCGAGCACTGTGTTTGCCAGGACGATTGAGGGTTTTACTAATGTTGCTTGGTGCCTTTTTGTGTTTGTTTCTTGTTGGTGTCCTCGTGTGTGTCTCCTCTCCATTCTTCTTTCTCTTTTTCTTTTGCTTTCTCTTACCTTTTGTGCTGGCCGCACCCAATTCTCTGCAGTAGACCCTGCCCACATGTCCACCACTCAGTTACTCCCGGATGTACTTTTACATCCAGCGTCATTAAGGGGTTAAGGTAAAAAACTGATCCGTCCTTAAGGGGTTAATTGATGTAGAAAAATTGAAATAAAACAAGTGCACATACTTTATATCCAGCATGCATTTTCATTGTCTCTCCAGAAATATATTTGAACGAAAAGCTGGACACAATATTTGGTATTTTCAAGTGTGTATAGAAAAAAACGTTCTACTTTCCATCTGTCTAGCAGAGCTATATTCCATCAGAATACCTGAGAAAAGCAATCATAAGAAATAAGCTAGTTATCAAACACACAATGCTGTGACAAGTGCCATAAAAATCATTCTTTCAGCATTTTTTTTCTTTTTGGTCTTTGAGAATACAAACAGAGAATATATATATATATATATATATATATATATATATATATATATATATATATATCAAGCATTAAACCTAGGGGTTGCTCAAAATATAACTATAAACTCCAGTTTTCTCCACACAAACTCTTATGGGTTCTGAGTAGATGCTTGTAATCATAGTATACGCTCCAAGGGAAGCATGGAGGCAAGAGACAAACATGATCTTGTTGACCCTAGTACAGATATGTGGTAAGGTAACTAGGTATTATGGAATTACACGGCCTACCAGTACTGTCCCACAGGCTCCATCAGGCACAGAGCAAACACACTATACACTAAAGTGCTATCAACATTATGTACTTTATGTATGCAAACTGGTAAAGACAGGACCTTTACATGTTACCCATAGCAACCTACCAGATTTCAAATTTTTCCCCAAAAAGACTCAAGATTAAACTAGTGATAATACTGTTTGTTACAGTTAGAATCTTCAGTTCTTTTTCTGGAATAGTTTGTATATACAAGGCCCAATATTACTGCCTAAAGGCATACTGCATTTCCATTGTATAAAGTTATGGCATATTTCTTCAATATGCCATCAGGAGGTCTGACCAGTGGGACACATACCAATCCTGAGAATGAAAGGACCACACAGCTGGTGTAGGACTGTGTCCACTTAACTGTTTTTCTTCCCACAGTGGCCGGAGGCAGTTAACTAGGGCTCAGTGGGACTTTTTTTGCACAGCAACATGGCGGGGAATAGCACTGTGCAAAAAAAACAATAAAAAAAAAATAGGAGATTCAGGGCTGTAATGTCTTCCTACTCAGGACCTGTGGAGTTCTAGAGGTCAGATGCCCAGAAATAGGGATGAGCGCATCAAATCTGACAAATCCGAAATAGTTCCACATTTCTGGAAAAATTTGATTTGCAACGAATGCAAATATCGCAACAATTCATTCAAATCGATTCATTAAACTCCATTTAGTATGGTCCAGGCTCCAGGGCATCTAAAATGGCGGATCCACATGTGAGGACATGGGGCAAGAAATCCTGGGAAGGCGGGAAGGCAGGTATGGGGGATGACCCTTAATCACATGCAGTATGCAGCCTATCAGCAGCCAGCCACCCCTCTGATGTCACAGCCCTATATAATCAGCAGCTATTTATTGCAGAGAGAGAGAGGGACGGACAGCAGTGTTTGTTGCACAGAAAAGCATTTTTACAGCAACAATTCACCTCACAGTCACATCAGAGATCTATTGCAGAGAGAGAGGGACAGAGAGCAGTGTGTTGCACAGAAAAGCTTTTTTAAGGCAGCGATTCACCTCAAGCCCAAATCCAGCCTAGAAGCACTGATTGGGAAAGGATTGAGATTGAGAGAGAGAGAGTGCAATTTTGGGTGTAGTACACAGCCACTGTGTGCTGCAGCACTGGTGTGTACAACAACTGAAAAGCTAATAGTAGCCAGCCAGTTAGGGTGAGCAGAGCACAAAAATCATAATGTCCTATATTAAGTGTAACCTGTGCGTACATCTAAGTGGTGTACTATTTTGTTCCTGTTAAACACTTAAGGGCCTAGATACTGTGAGAGGCCAGCCAAAAGTACATACCTGCTGATGTTGTAGACAAATACTGTTTTAAGCATATTGGAACACATTTTCCTCCCCTCATAAGTGCATACAACATACGTACATCTAAGTGGTGTACTAATTTGTTCCTGTTAAAGAATTAAGGGCCTAGATACTGTGAAAAGCCATCTAAAAGTACACACCTGCTGGTGTTGTAGAAAACTACTGTTTTAAATGTACTGGAGTGCATTGTCCTCCCCTTATAAGTGCATACCACGAGCGTACATCTAAGTGATATACTATTTTGTTCCTGTTAAAGTCTTAAGGGCCTAGATACTGTGAGAGGCCAGCCAAAAGTACACCCCTGCTGTTGTTGTAGACAAATACTGTTTTAAGCATACTGGAGCATATTGTTCTCCTGTCATAAGTGCATACCACATACGTACATCTAAGTGTGGTACCATTTTGTTCCTGTTAAAGTCTTAAGGGTCTAGATACTGTGAAAGGCCAGCCAAAAGTACACACCTGCTGGTGTTCTAGACAAATACTGTTTTAAGCGCACTAAGTATGTCAGGCAGAGAAGTGCCAGTATGTAAGGCGAGAAGTGCCAGGACGTGCACAGAGGAGTGGGAGAGGCCTAAATTCCTCAGGCAGAGGTTGTAGCATACTTGGAATGAATGGCAGCAGGAGACGCAGCGAGAGACCTGAGCTCCCGTTATCAGCTAGCGGTCGTGTCTCAACCAGAAACCCATCTGCCGTCATCGATTGTTTAACACAGTTATCCACTTCATCACAAGTGACATCTGACACCCCCAGTAAACAGTCGGTGGGTTCTTCAGACACAACCCTCAGTTGGCATGGCCCGGGAGCAGTCCCTGTCCTCCCATTGCCTCTGTCCTATGCTGTTCCCTCCCCACAGAAGTATCTTATGCTGTGGGTTAAGCTCCATTATTTAGTGAGTACGATCTACTAGAGGACAGTCAGCAGCTACTGCCCAGCCGAGAAGTGGTGGTGACATCCGATGCTTCCTCCGCTAGGCGGGCAAGTAGTGATGAGGAGAGTGGCGTGGGAGGTCGTGTTGCAAGCGTTCATGCTCCTGAAGCAGACACTGTTGAGGAACCTGAGGAGGACATCAGTGACGTGCAGACACAACTCGATGATGATGAAGCCGATTGCACTTGGGAGCTGGGGGCTTCATCATCATCAGGAGAAGAGGGGTGAAGGTTACCCATGAGGCAGAAGCTGAGCTAGCAAGGTGGTAGTATGGTTGCCAGTCAGAATGGTGGCAGAAGTGGAAAGTCTGGAGCCAAACGTGCCTGGGGTAGACCACCTGCTTCACATGCAGCCTACCTTCCCGGGAGGTAGTGAAATAGGGGTTCCTGGAGTTGGCGGCAGTAGCAGTCAATCAGTGCGGACTGTTGGTGGGAAAATCAGCTACTCCGCGGTGTGGCACTTTTTCATCAAGCATCCGGAGGAGGTTCACATAGCCACATACAAGATGTGTCGGCAGAAGGTGAAGCATGGCCAGGGTCCCAATGTTGGCACCATGGCCCTCCGTCAACATATGCAGCGTCACCATAAAGCGGCCTGGATGAACCGTGGCTCCGATGTGGTGGTCACGACTGCTGCATCACCCATTGGCACGCTGCTCCCTGTTTCAGCCAGCCAAAGCTTCACCACCTCAGCCGAAGGGAGCTGTTTGTCATACCCATCTTCTGTCGCTCCAGATGTCCCTGCTCCTACTTCAAATCAGTCATTCCGTCAGCAATCTAACGGCGAAGCTATTTCCAAGAAACAACTTTATGTACCCACTCATCCAACGGCACAGAAGCTGAATGTGCTCCTGTCCAAGTTGCTGGTGCTACAGTCCCCCCCATCCCTTTTCAAGTGGTGGACTCTGCACATTTCAGAGAACTGATGGCTTGTGCCGAGCCGAGGTGAAGAGCCGCAAGCCATCATTTCTTTTTGAAGAAGGCAATACCAGCCCTGCACAATTTTGTGGAACAGAAGGTGGGCCAGTCCTTGAGCATGTCAGTGTGTACCAAAGTGCATAGCAGCGCCGACATGTGGTGCTGTAACTATGGTCAGGGACAATACATGTCCTTTTTGGCCCACTGGGTGAATGTGGTTCCTGCACAGCCACAACAGCAACTTGGACGCTTCCACCTCCACGCTCTCAGGCTGTTGGTCCAGCGACAGTGTGTGACTCCGCCTCCTGATCCTCCACTGTGTCCTCAGCCTCCACTGGATGGACAAGTCTCAGTGCCCCTCCAGCATACCTTGTGTGCAGGGCATGGCGGTATCATGCATTTCTTCACATGGTTTGCCTTAGCAAACTGAGTCACACTAGGGAGGAACTGCTGAAAGTCATTCATCAAGAAAACGAATCATGGCCTATGAAAACTGAAAATGGGAACCATGGTGACCGACAACGGGAAGAACATCTTGTCAATGGCACACATGTTCAATCTGGTTGTCAAGCGGTCTCCCTATCTGCAAGACATCCTAACAATGGGAAGGAAACTTTGCATGCACTTCAGCCAATCTTACACCGCAAAGCACACCTTCCTTGAGCTGCAGTGTCAGAATGACATCCCCCAACATAGTCTGATTTACAACATTTCCACACATTGGATTTCCACCCTCCATATGTTGGACCGACTATACGAACAGAAAAAAGCCATCACCGATTTCTTGATGATCCAACCGGATAGGGAAACTCCTCTGTATAACTTCAATGTCAACCAGGGGCAGCTCATGCATGACACCTGCCATTTGCTCAGGCCCTTTAAAGGAAGCCACAACATTAGTCAGTCGCCAGGATTACGGGATGAAAAATGTCATCTCACTGCTTCATCTATTACAACACGTGTTGGAAACAATGGCTGGTCAGGGCACTGGAGACATGGCGCCTACATCTCATGGCCACATGAGCCCTGCGGGGGCTGAACTGGAGGTGGAGGAGGGGCACAGTGGAGCACAGTTTAGGTTTTGGGAGATGGGTGGTTTTTCCAGTCATCTGACAGGAGAGGAGGAGCAGGAGCAGCTAGAGGAGCTATAGGGATATGAGGAAGGTGAGACAGAGGACCCAGATACATACAGTTGAGATGGAGGCAGGGAGTCCCTCCGAGTCACTTGCACAAATGGCTCAATGTATGCTCACTTGCTTGTATGGTGACTGCTGAATTGTCTCCATTAGGCAGCAGGATGACTTCTGGCACTCCACCTTATTGGACCCTCGCTACCGGCACAAAACGGGGGCCTATTTTACGCCCACTGAGAGGGAGGACAAACTGACCTACTACAGAGACATCCAACGTAGTCAGTTGGCCGATGCCTATCTATGCCGTCGTCCATCCTCTCGCAGTTCTGACTCGGAGGGCCCTCTGCACTCACCTTCCACTGCCATGACTGCTGGGGAAGGGTGGGGTGGCAGGAGCAGTACCAGCTCCATCAGCAGCAGCCTTAGTCTACAGTAGGTGGAAATAGGGAGAGGTTCCTGTGTGGGGCCTTTTTAGGTCAAGTAACACTTGCCAAGTAGGGAATTAATAATGCGAGAGTAGGGCCTTACATTAGAAGTTTCTACCCCCACCAGTTACAATGGACCATACGTTGTTCCCTTCCACCTTTTAGAGGTCTTTACTACACATCAATCCTTGGTGGTGTAGGTGGCACATGGTGTTTTTTGGGGTCCATATATTTTATCCTAAGCGTATTATTAAAAGTTACGTTTTACGTAATGCATATCCTCAATACTTACTTGTGCACACTAACACTTTTACAAAAGAAACTGTTTTCTTCTGCCTACCGGCCTCAGCTACTATTCTGATCCTGTCACCTGCCTGATGCCACATATCTGATGCCAAGTTCTGATTTTTTCACCCACCTTTTTCACTGGGTACTGGTATTGCCACCCACTGCACCACTCAGGACTCCTCATTCTGCCACCATATGTTCTCCTCATGCTGATGCCAGCTCCAAGCTGTCTCATATGCCCCCATATGTTCTCCTCATGCTGATGCCAGCTCCAAGCTGTCTCATACTGCCACTATATGCTCTCCTCATGCTGCTGCCTCCACGCTGTGCCATTCAGCCACTATATGCTACCACCAACTCCAGGCTGTATTATTCAGCCACTATGTGGTCTCCTCATGCTTCCACCACCTCCAGGCTGTGTCATTCAGCCACTATATGGTCTCCTCATGCTGCCGCCACCTCCACGCTGTCATTCAGGTCCTATATGGTGTCTTATGCTGCCACCACCTCCACGTTGTATCATTCAGCCACTATATGGTCTCTCCATGCATCCACCACCTCCAGGCCGTGTCATTCAGCCACTATATGTTCTCCTCACGCTGCCGCAAACTCCAGGCTGTGTCATTCAACCACTTTGTGGTCTCCTCATGCTGCTGCCAACTCCAGGCTGTGTCATTCAGCCACTACATGTTCTCCTCAAGCTGCCGACACCTCTACACTGTGTCACTCAGTCAGTATATGGTCTCATCATGCTGCCTCCACCTCCAAGCTGTGTCATTCAGCCACTATATGGTTTCCTCATGGTTCGGCCACCTCCAGGCTGTCATTCCACCACTATATGTTCTCCTCATGCTGTCGCAAACTCCACGCTGTGTCATTCAGCCCCTATGTGGTCTCCTCATGCTGCCACCAACTCCAGGCTGTGACACTAACCCAGCACACACCCTATGCATGTTACAGCAAGGCAAAGTGTTCACCCCTATTGAGGCTCTCTGTAGGCCAGGCATAGCAGTTTTTAATAGTGTTTTGCCGTGAATAAATTCAGACGTAAGAACATTTTTGGGGGGAAATTCATCTAATCGGTCGATTTTTTTTTTAAATTTGCTAATCTCTACCCTCAAATCATAAAGTTATATCTATCACTTTATATGATGGGAATTCCCCAGTATGTACAGCTGTGATAATATCTGTGTTTAAAACCAAATTGTATCATAAACCATAATATGACATGATCATTTCTTATAATGTTATTTATAAACAATTAATCCCAGCTATCCCTACTGCAGTGTTCTTTTAACAAATGCAGCTTATTTATTGTGTCTAGAAAATCATTGCAGTTTTGTAATATGCTTTGAGTTTCCACAATTTATTATTTTCATAATCTCTGCTTGCGGTCTCTGAACTTCAGTGAAGTAAATTTATCCTGGTCATGTAAAGTCACACATGTGCTTGGCTAACAACAGGAAAGGGGGTATACAACAAAACTATGCAGATCGTAGAATCGTAGAATGCAGAATTGTGATTTCTTGCAAATATGTAGTAGAAATGTCCACAATTCATAGACACCTTCATGCAGAGATTGTTTCACCAACCATTACTTCTTAAGCATTTCACACAAGCGTCAACATTCACAAGATGGACTTGCGTTGTGGCAGTACATCTGCTTTGCCGTCCAACATTTCAATGACTAACCCTTCCATTGTCAAGCATGACATAAGGAATCCCACCACTTATGTCATGATGGGTTCACTTACGTCATGCTCAACAAAGAAACCTTTGCACATCGAGTCCATTATGGGAATGTCAACCCTTGTGTGAAATTCTGTAGTGAAGGCCGGTGGAACAGTGTCTGCAACTTTAAGCACCTGGATGAATATATCATGTATAATTAAGCTATCTATGTTTTTTTTGACATTTATATGAGAATATTAGCAAAAAAACTTTGAACTGGGTCTCATTGCAAGGATTATATGTGTGCATGCTATTTGCTTTTGGTGACTAGTAGAGATGAGCGAACTTACAGTAAATGTGATTCGTCACAAACTTATCGGCTCGGCGGTCGCTGACTTTTCCTGCATAAATTAGCTCAGCTTTCAGGTGGTCCGGTGGGCTGGAAAAGGTGGATACAGTCCTAGGAGAGTCTTTCCTAGGACTGTATCCACCTTTTCCAGGCCACCGGAGCACCTGAAAGCTGAACTAATTTATGCAGGAAAAGTCAGCGACCGCCGAGCCGAGAAGTTTGTGACTAATCAAATTTACTATAAGTTCGCTGTCACGATGCCGGCTGGCAGGAGGTGGATCCTCTGTGCCAGAGAGGGATAGACGTGGACCGTGCTAGTGGACCGGTTCTAAGTCACTACTGGTATTCACCAGAGCCCGCCGCAAAGCGGGATGGTCTTGCTGCGGCGGTAGTGACCAGGTCGTATCCACTAGCAACGGCTCAACCTCTCTGACTGCTGAAGATAGGCGCGGTACAAGGGAGTAGACAGAAGCAAGGTCGGACGTAGCAGAAGGTCGGGGCAGGCAGCAAGGATCGTAGTCAGGGGCAACGGCAGGAGGTCTGGAACACAGGCTAGGAACACACAAGGAAACGCTTTCACTGGCACAATGGCAACAAGATCCGGCGAGGGAGTGCAGGGGAAGTGAGGTATAAATAGGGAGTGCACATGTGAACACACTAATTAGAACCACTGCGCCAATCAGCGGCGCAGTGGCCCTTTAAATCGCAGAGACCCGGCGCGCGCGCGCCCTAGGGAGCG